>NC_047035.1:96217187-96517187 GCF_011762595.2 Tursiops truncatus
CTATTTTTTTGAGGAAACTCCATACTCATCTGTATGGTGGCCGCACCATTTTGCATTCTCGCCAACAGTGTACAATGGTTCTAATTTCTCCACAGCTTCATCAACACTTGTTGTCTTTTGTTTTTTTGATAACAGCCATCTTGACAGGTGTGAGGTGATATCTCTTTGTGGTTTAAATTTGCATTTCCCTGATGATAAGTAAGTGGCATTTGTGGAATTGTGGTGAGCAGAGCTGTTTTCCAATCAAATTTTATCAGTACAAGATAACCAGGCTTACCACACTGACTTGCTATCATTCCAACCAAAAACAAAAAATACTTGAATTGTAGTTAGCCTTTGTAGCCTTATTAATATTTTCCATTCAGCTCTTTTATATTGGAATCTTTACTTGTAAGTTGCAATTACTGATTTTTGTTTTTTTTCTCTTTAAGGAGTCCATCTGGACCAGGGAAAAAAATCTTCAAGCTAGAGAGATAAAACTAAAAAGGGAAAATCAGGTAGTTGCTCAGGAAAGATCTGTAGGGATATTTGAACTTCTTGGGCACCTGAAATACTTTTTATAAAATTAGACCTTCAGTTAGACTGTGAGCTAGAAATAAAAGATCATTTAAGAAAAATTTAATAGAACAAATTTCAGGAAGATCATTGGACATCATAATGTTGTCAGTGGCATCTCCAGCACAGTCATAGTTAAGACAAAAGCCAGATAAATGAAAAAGTGATTAAAGAGGGTGCTAATAAATAGAGATTCTGTTCAATTGGTAGGGTGAGATATGCATCAAGTAAATCTAATATGCATTCAGGCAGCATTGCAAACCACTGCTTGTAATCTCAAACTGTAATTTAGGAATAGAGATTCTCAAATTTTACTGTGCACCAGAATCACCTGAAGGGCTTGCTAAACTAAAAATTGCCCTACTCCAGAGATTCTGACTCAGCAAGGCAGGGTAAGGGCTATCTTTGCATTTTTAGCAGGCTACCAGGTAATGTTGATGCTGCTGGTCTGGGAACTACACGTTGAGAACCTAAATAAGGTTCTAGACTTGCAGACTAGACTGGCACATACCAAATGCTTAAAAGATGTGGTGTTGTAGACTAGTACATTAAATTTCTGACACAAATCACCATTATGTGAGTTTGAGGATGACAAACCACAAGTTCCAAAACTCAGTTATTCCCATCATGGTCCCAGCATGAAGTTTCTAGATCTGCATTTCAGACCCTGAGCCACCGTCATGTCATAAGCTTTCCAGGCTGAATCTCGTGGCTCAAGGATTCAGCCTGAAAACCTAAAAGCTCATCTCTTTTCATCAACTGCACTATACTCTCCATTTTTAAGACAGCAAATATACCTCTCCTGGCACTAATTTTTGTTTGATAAACACTTATTTCAGGCAAATTATTTATCTCTTAGATTTTTATTAATTATTGGAAAATGATGTTTTACATTTTTTGATCTGTGGATGGAAAAAAATTATCCTGATCTAAAAAATAAAATTATGCTGTCTAATGGATATCGTAAACATTTCTGCTTTCCTCTTTACCAGGTTCAGTAAACACATTTTTGGGAGATAACTGAAATCTTTCTCCATTTGGCAAAGCATTACTGGCCATGCAGCATCTGTGTCCTACATTCACGGTACACATGGATGAGCAAGATCCAGCCCTGGCCCTCCAGAGGCCCACAGGCCACTGAGCCTAAGGCAGCGCGGTGAGGGCTGGAGGTGGTTATCAATCCCCTGTGTGCTCCCAGGCAAGTTGAAGGGAGACCTGTGGTCCTGGCCAGGAGAGAGCTGGGTGGGGAAGGAGGAGGGGGAGCCAGCCCTTAGTGAAGAGACATTTTTAACCTTCACTTGGTGAATCCTTCTGAGGCTGCTTTTAATAAAGAAAAAAAAAGGGGGCTTCTTAGGACACAAGTGATGAGCAAGTTCCATTTCAGAGATATAGGGAACAAACAGGTTTCCTTCGTAAAATTTAACTATTGTTATAACAGGGTAAAAGCTGAGACTCTGGGATCCTTAGGATTTTGCTTGGTTGGTTGGTGCCTGTATCCCCCCCAACTCAAACCATCACACAAAGCAACCCCTATTCCCCATGCACACATATGTGCAAACACTCTTCTAATCTTCTCCTGTAATTTTTTCAAGTGGATCCTTTGTTTGCTCTGCTATATGTTCCAGCGTCAGCCTCTCTGACTCCCTGGCAGACATTAAGGATAAGGAAGCAATTACACTCTTGAAAAAGCACATTTATGGACACTTTACATGTCTATTCAAACCCTTTCTCCTAGCAAGTTTTGCTTTTGGCTGCCTCTAGATAGGGAGGCCATTTTAAAGCCATTATGTGTGTATGTATGTATGTGTGTGTGTGTGTGTGTGTGTGTGTGTGTGTCTGTGTGTGTGTGTGGTGTAAAATTGTAGCTTCAAAAAGCATTTACACGTTTAAAATCCTTTCTTACATTTGCCCTCCATTAAAACAAACAAGGATTATGATACTTGATCTTTAAGTGTGGGACATTACTTTTGAAAAAAAGATTCCTCAAACCCCCCAAATATAACTCCTTGGGTTTTCATGGTTTGCAGAGGATACATTCTCTTATAAAACAAGTTTTTTTTAAAAAAGCTCATTGATTTTTAGATGGGCTTGTGGTTGTGGTGTGCACATTGATTTCTATTCCGGAATACCTCTGGAGTTCTCTTTAGATGGGCCAGTGTGTGTGTCTTACTACAGAACTATGATGAGATGATTTTAATCTGAACAGGATATTTTTTCTTTACTCTTGAATATGTTTTATATTTTGTTTTTCTCAATTATTTTTCATCTTAAATGAAAGGAAAATGTGCATTTCTACTACTCTTTTCTTGCTTTCCTGGCTGAATATTTTATTTTGCACATCTTTTTTTTTTTTCCATAAGAAACTATACTTGAGAAAAAGTACATTTTTTCTTGCTTCTCTGTGTTTTGGAACTTTCCTATCTTTTCTTTACATTTGTAGTATCTTTGTAGAGGCCTGACTTAAGCTTGGCTTTCATCTCAAAAAGCATTCCACTTTAAAGTAACAAAAACATGGAATAGCAATATGCATAGTTTAAAATGTTAACTCAAGAAGAATAAGATGTAAGAAGAGATAAAAAAGAGACACAAGATGAACAGAGACATTGTCTCACATATTTTGTTTGGAGCAGTACAATTTAGGATAATTGTATCTCTGTCCAAGGGTTGTTGTGAGGATTAAATTAATTAATAAACATAAAGCAATTATGAGTGCCCTACCCTGTAAGCACTCAATAATGGTTAGTGTTATTATTATCTGAAAAAAATAAAATATATAACTTAAAATAGCACTTATACTCAGTGTTTTGTGGTGAAGAATCTGTTCAAGGATTATAACTATACAATTTTAAGTTTATTTTAAATGCCCCACTCCCTTACTTTTTAAGTTTCCATCATTCTAGATAAAAGTCAATATATTTTCCACGTGGGAAATAAAACAGCCTCTCCTCCTGACTGCCCACCCTATTAAAGAGATGGTGGTGTCTAAGGCACACACAAAACAAATAATAATAAAAATAACAACAACAACAGTTTGTTGTTGACTGGTCACTGGTTCATTGGTCAGAGGGTCCTGGGTTTGGGGCTCCATAAGCAGCTCTCTCTCCAACAGTATGACTCTCCACTAATGGGAATGAGAAGTTAATCTCTCTCCAACTGAACCCAGCTGAGTCTCTGAAAGCAATGATGTGTTTAAAAGATCTGTGGCAGTCCAGGGCATGTGGCACTAACCGGATTTAGCTCATTAGCAAATCCGTAAGGCCCTGCTGACACTACACCCAGAATAAAATACATGAGGCCAGCCTGTGCCCTGTGGGCACCTACAGCATGACTACATAATAAAAAGGCATTTATTAATAATTTCATTGGTCACATAATACAAAGGAAGGCAACAAGAAGTCAAACGCTGTCATTTGTCGTGACTAGAGAGGCATAATTAAAATAAGTGTCATGTGATTAACCTTTGAAAAATTAATCTGGAATGAAAAAAGGCTCAAAAACAAGGAAGATAGGCTCTTAACATGAATTTAATACAATAGACAGCTGTTTTATGCTCTTGGATCAAATTCCACATGCTTGTGAAACATTAATGCCATTGATAGCAAAGAGCAATTAACAAAATTTAGCAAGTGAGGTGTGTATTATTAAAAATAACAGCAGACCACAGAGAGGCAGGGTTCATAGTGGTAAAGACTATAGAATTTCGGTGTCATCCATCTGGGTTTGAGTTTAGTTTCGTCCATTTACCACCTGTGTGTCCTTGGGCAATTTTCGCAACTTCTTAGTAACTCAATTCCACATCTGTAAAATGGAGATATTCATACATCTTACGTGATTCTTGTGATGACCAAATAAAATCATATATGTACAGCTCTTAGCACAGAGTGAGGCACATTGGAGGCACATTGTAGCTCAAAAAGTCTTAGTGTTAATAAAAGGGATTTGTTAGCTTAAGTCCTGGATGTGGAAAAAGAAGTTTGTCCTGCGTGGAAAACATGTGAAGTGCACACTCACATGTGATCTGTGATGCTTCAGTAGTAGTCAATGGAATTTTCCCCAGCGTCTTGCTGGCAGTGATCTTATCTTGTGATTTAATGTCAAGGGTGGCACATCAGTAATTCTGAGGGAATGTTATAGGCTATGGCACAACCAGAAGGTTCGAGAATAACATTTGTACATTTGGTCTAGCTCCAGAATGCTCAACTCACATCCTGCAGGGCCAGGCAGTAATGAACTGGCCAGGCAGTGGTGGGGGCTGTAGAACGCTTACTCCCCACTGGAGGCAGCTGCCACTCAGATAAAGCCACTTTTTGTCATCAGGAAATGCAAGTCCAATATTGCCAATTTTTACAAGGGATGCTAGAAATACTGATTTTCATGGGAAATATCCCATTAAAAAAACACTCTGCTGGACACCCCCAACCCTTCATCCAGGGCTGGGACTAGGGTGAGATAAGTGAGGCGTTCATCTCAGGTACAAACTTTAAGGGAGCACCCCCAAATTTAAAAGAAACCGAGATGATAATACCTTAGCACAATATTTTCTTTTCTTTTCTTTTCTTTTTTTGCGGTACGCGGGCCTCTCACTGTTGTGACCTCTCCTGTTGCGGAGCACAGGCTCCGGACGCGCAGGCTCAGCGGCCAAGGCTCACGGGCCCAGCCGCTCCGCGGCACGTGGGATCTTCCTGGACCGGGGCACGAACCCGTGTCCTCTGCATCGGCAGGTGGACTCCCAACCACTGCGCCGTCAGGGAAGCCCCCCTTAGCACAATATTTTAAAAATCAGAATTAAAGCAAAAAAAAAATTGTGATGAAGAAAATATCAAAATCTTAAATTAAGACAGGATCCATATTACTAATTTTTCCTTTTGCCTCAGTCTCTGACATAGCTCTACATGGCACTGCATTGCCTCTGTCTGAACTCTAAATGTCACTGCCACCCGACTGCCAGGCAGTTGCCAGTTTACATTGGATCAATTCATGAAACAACCAAAATATTGCCCAAAATAAAACATTTGGATAAATTATCAATTAGTTAAAGATCTATTCAACTCCATCTTTATTCAACAAAATTTCATTAACATCAACTAAGGAGGAATTAGTGAAAAGTCAGAATTAGTCTATTTGTAAATAACAGTCTTATGCTGCTTTTGAATACAGTTATCTAAAAAAATACTCTAACAAAATGGCTTCAGGTGGATGACCTGCTTTTATGAACAGAAAAGAAGAGATTTACAAATAGGCAGTAGGAGAGGCATTCTTGAGTCAAAAATTCTCCTTGAAATCATATACAACATTTCGTTTCTCACCTTTCATCAGATTCTTATAAGGCCCAGGACACCCACAAAGACCAGGAATTATTGCAGTAAAGCATGACAATGAGAACACGGGCTTTGAAACCAGCAAGGCCTGGGTATGAATTTTTACTCTTTCTTGGCCTTGATACCTTGGACCAGTCATATAATCTCTCTTAGTTCTCTTATCTGTAAAAGAGACCATCTCATTGACTTTCTGTGGAGACCAAAGTGGATAATACATCATGTTATCACTTGATTCTTGGTCTGGCAAGAGGTTCTGGGTATATAGCTGTCGTTGTTATCATTTATCATATTTACCGCAAACCATCCCCTGCCAACATCCTTAAATATATGTGATTATACTTAAGTAAGTTAAATATGTCCTTTATTTATGCCATTAATTTTCTTGGTTCATCTTTTCTCTAAAAACAGAGCAAAATTTAGCTTCAGTTTGGGTGGAATTACACAAATCCTGAATTTAACAGGGCCTAAATTAAAAAAACTTTAGCTATACTTGATACAGCAATCTTTTTCCCTTTGAATTAAAAAGAAAAAAACCCCATAGCATTAAAACAACAAACTACATGTAAACTAAACTAAAAATAAACTAAAAGTAAAAATAAATGGTGGTAGCCTTATTGAACATTCTGTGAGGAGAATGACTACTGACCAGTTAGCAGTGCAGCCTAGTAGACCATCGGGTGCTATGGGATGTGGCCCAGTAGAATTATGGTGGAATTCAACCTTAGCAGCCAGGTTTTCTGGTGTTAAGTTTTGATCATGTTCCTGATATCTCTGAATAATATGGATGCTCCCAAGATGAGCAACAGTGTTGTCACTCAGTGGCTCTGGGTTCAGATCCCATTCCCGCCACAGATTTGCAGAGTGACTTAGTGTAGGTTCAATTAACTTATTCGAGCCTTAGTTTCACCCACTGTAAATTATTTCCCCCGAGGGCTTTCCACGGGAGCCCTGTCACGTTCATTTAAGAAAAATGTGAAACTTGCATAGCTTTGCTATCTTCTGCAATACATCTTTATTTTACATTCCATTTCCTCCCAACTGTTCTCCTAAGAAGCAGCTAGAATTTCTCATTTAATCAGGAAGCCATTTTTTATCATCAAGGAAAGTGTAAAACCGCTATCAGTTAGAATTGGATATTTATGTCAGGTTCATCTGATTGGAACTTAACTCTATTTCATTAACACAGAGAAACGTCACCCTTTTAACTAATGAAATGCATCCATAAGAGAGCTATATTTTTAAAGGTGTATCATCAGAAATAGCCATATGCAAAATGCCTTTCAGGGCACATGCAAGCTTTTCAACAGGAGTCTCTCTTCTCTCTTGTGTGCATCTCTGACCCAACTGAAAATTCCTTTCGACTGGAAGAGGCAATGTTTCATTGTGGAGAAAACCGATTTCCATTGCTTCCCCGTCTGAGGAAAATATTCCTGTATTAGCCTCTCACCTAAGGTATATTTTAAGGACAGTATAAACCCTTTTATTTAAAACATTCAATGCCACAGATGGCAACCGTGACTATGCCCTGGAGAAGAGCTGAGGATTTGTAAAAACATTTGAAGCCAGTTAATTTTGAAGCTGTTCGGCTCCCTACTAGCAGTTTTTTATGCTTCTCTCCTTCATCACACTACCAAGTCTGTGATTGGAAGCAACCATAGGGTTTTAAAACATCACCCCAAGTCTGGTTAGGAAGGCTTATCCCTTCTTCCTCTTGGTAGCATCTTCAAGAAGACTTTGTAGAAGCCAAGAGTAGAGTCTTCCGAAGAAATCACTGAACACATAGTATCTCTGGTGCTACACTCTTAGTTTCACAATACAGAGCTGGCTAGTTTAGCAATGTAACACTGAAGTGTGAGCACAGGACAGCAGACTCCATGGGAGAGGTTGGTTTTTCATTTTCTCTTCTCTTTCTGTCCTTCCCTCTTTCCCTTCTCTCCTCTCTGGCCCCCTTCCTCCCTTGCTTCCTTTACTTCTTTCCCTACCCATCTACTTATTCAAAAAATATTTAGTTAGGGTCTGGTATTCCAAGTACAGCATTAGGCTCTGGAAATAAAAAATGAATCCCCTTGGGGAACCTCCAGTTCAGTGACAGGAGGTCTTCATGAATTAAATAACCCCAACAATGGAGTGCTCTGTAATAGAGCTCAATGGTGAAGGGGATCACCTCTGCTTACCTGGATGAGGGAAGAGGAGACAATTTGGAAGTGGCTTGTGAAAGAGCAATCATGAGCTCGCCAGGCCAGTGTGGAGGGAGAAGGGTATTGCAGGCAGAGGAGGAAATAGGGGCAAGGGTGTGTTGCATGGCAGTACCCAGGTGCCATGGTGTACTTGGACTGCTTAAGTGTGTGGTATACAGGAACCTAGGTGTTGGGGCAGGAGGGGTTAAAGCTGGACAGGTAAACCAGAGAGGACACTGGTGCCAGAACAAGGAAAGCTACCCATACAGATTTTAGAGATATCTTTGGAGCCCCTACTGTGGGTCAGACACTGTTCTTTGTGCTTGGGATGCTCCCCACACTCTGAGGAAGCTTATAGTATTTGACGAAAAGATAGACAGTAAAGAAGTAAACAAACTCTAACCTGTCAGATCCTGATAAGTGCTATTAAGAAAATAAAACAGGGTAATAGGCTTTAATAGGACACAGCATTGGGGGCATTCTCCTTCAGATAGGACAGATAGGGAAGGCCTCTCTAAGGAGGTGACATGTACTTTTCAGATTTAATACTTTTGAGATGAGATCTTCCTAAGCATGTATACATATTGGGCACCTGTGGTTTTAAAAAGCATCCCAAGATCCTGATGCATGGCTGGGGTGGTACAGACTTACCCCAGGCGGAAGGCCACTGGAATATTTTACATGGGAAGGGTGGCCCGACTGGGTGTGTGTCCTGGAGAGTGAGCTCATAGTCAGGAGCACTGGCAGCTGCAGGGGATGCAGCTTGGAGCTTTAGACTGGAGGCAGGGAAGCCTGTTGGGAACCCACTGGGTAGTGACGAGGCGCTGGCAGGTGGAATTGTATCTATTAGCTTCTGCCTGCATGGGTAGAAAAGACCTGGGTTGAACTGCCATCAAATGATCTCAAAAGTTAGGATCAGAAGAGGTGGAGAACCACAACTAGCTGTGCCTACATACTCTAGGCCAGGCATCCCCTTGGATGGCTTTCCTAGAAAACCCTCCCCAGGGAGGTGGAATTCATTTTAGCTTTGCATAAAACTAAAATGCTCAAATCCAGGGTTCAGAAAACTTCTCCTGTAAAAGAGCAGATAGTAAATATTTTAGATTTTGCAAGTCATACAGACTCTATCACAACTGTTCAACTCTGCCGTTGTAGCTCAAGAGCAGCCGTAGACAGTATGTAAATGAATGGGCATTGCTCTGTTTTAATAAGACTTTATTTACAAAAATAAGCTGCTGGTTGGTTTGGCCCATGGGTGGTGTTTCTCACCTTCTGCTCTAATCTGTCTAGCAGATTCTTTGTATTGTTGTCCTAAGCTCTAAAGGAAGGAGGTCAATGAGCATCTTCTTAGGTATGTATACATATTGTAAAGAATTTTATTTTTTTATTTTTATTAAGCAGCAAGTTTAGATTTTATTTCCAGCTCTGTGGGTCCTGGTTTTATTCTTTCTTGGCTACTGGAATTTTCATATCCCATAATCATACTGGCAGCAATATAGCACGTTGTGAGAGCACCCACAAGGATCAGGAGGCCTGGGTTTAAAGTTTCCAGTGTGGCTTTACTTCTGAGAACATCAGTTTCCTCTTTAATAAATTGAGAGAGTTGGACTGGATGACTTTTAACACCCTGTCTGGCACTAATACTCTAATTCTGGGTGCTTTGTACGTGAGCTGGAATGCTAGTGATGTTTGACAAATAGAGGCCCAAAGAGAAGAGGCAGAAGTCAACCAGATAAGAAATTGACTTGGGACCAGATGAGGGGTTTGGCAGCATTGATGGAGACGACAGCACGCAGATGACAGATGCTCGTAATATGATGCCAACACACTATTAACATTAAATGAATGAGCAAGGTTGTCAGTGTGAATGACAATTGGATGGATGTGGATACCATGACTTAGGAAAGAGTAGAAGATGATCCTGAAATCTTGAGTCTGAAGGGCAAAGGCTTGGATGAAGGATGGGGAGTTGATGGATGCAGACCCCAAAATGATGACTTGGAATCAAGTTGTAAAAGTCAGGGCTAAAGGAGTCTGGCTGAAGATCTTTGAAATGTGGGCACATTCACTACTTGTAGTTGGCCTCTACTTCCCCACCCAATTCTATCTGGTGTATGACTTCCAGTTAAATATTCCCCTGTGCATAGCTTTTATCTTGTTATTTGACAGCTCAGGCTCCCCCTCATCTGTCTCCTTGAACCAGCATTCTAGATCACTTATAATCTGGTCACCTGAACTTTTAAGTACTATGGTTTCCTTAAACCTCTTCACAGATCCTACACCCTGCAATGCACCCTGGCATCTTACTGACCCTTGAGCATAGCCAGGCTTTTTAACCTCCATGTCTACCTTGAATTACATGCTTTCCTTACCTGCAGAGTACTTCTCCCTTTCCTTTATGTGTCTGAAGCCGCTGTCTCCTTCAAACTTCACATATATATGGAATCTCACTATTATTTTGAACTTTTTATGCTACCAAGTCCATAGTGTCTTTGTTCTTCCCCAAACTCCCCAACACCTAATGCTTGTGGCCACTTATTTGGTATCTTCCACCTGCTGCCTGATGCAGGAACCTCACTCCTGCAGCACATCTCTTCTTTACATAAATGCATAGCCTGTGTGGAATTACATAGCCTTTGGGTGACTCTGACAATTTCAGTGTCAATTCCCATTTGGGATGACTGAAGCTCACAGGGTGGGTACCAGATGACTGGAGAGAGGAGTTAGGACAGGAAAGAACTAGCTTTGACTGAGCACCTACCATGCATCAAGTGCTATTTTGATACCTTAGAAACATTATTTCATTTTATTTTGCAACAACTCTGCAAAGTAAGTTATATAATCCCCATTTTTACAGGTGAGAAAACTGGTTGAGAAAAATTAGGTAACATGTCCAAGATTGCCAGGCAACTAAGTGTTGGATCTGGAGTTAGTAGGGATGTATAAGTCACACATGGTTGTGACTAGAGGAAGCACAGCACAGCCTAGAGTTTTAAAGCTGGGGGGCCCTACATTATTCTAGAGATCAAATGTCAAGATGTCTAACCATGCCTGGCACAGTGTAGGTGTTTAATAAATTGTGGTTATTATTAAGTTGTATTTAGAGGATATAGTATTTTTATTTCCTCTTTGAATTTCTCATATTACTTACCAAGAATACTATATATATATATATATATATATATATATATATATATATATAGTATATATAATTTTTTTTTTTTTTTTTTTTTGGGCTGCGTTGGGTCTTCATTGCTGCATGCGGGCTTTCTCTAGTTGCGGCAAGCGGGGGCTACTCTTCGTTGCAGTGCGTGGGCTTTTCATTGCGGTGGCTTCTCTTGCTGCAGAGCATGGGCTCTAGGCACACAGGCTTCAGTAGTTGTGGCTCGCGGGCTCTAGAGCACAGGCTCAGTAGTTGTGGTGCATGGGCTTAGTTGCTCCGTGGCATGTGGGATCTTCCCGGACCAGGGCTCAAACCCGTGTCCCCTGCATTGGCAGGTGGATTCTTAACCCCGTGCCACCAGGGAAGTTAATATTTGAAATATAATTGATATAAGAGCTATTTATCATCTACTTTTTGTCAAACAATTGATTTGATTATTTTCTTTTTCTAATTTGGATGGGTGTGCTGTCACCATGTCTTCACACAAAAGAAGACCAAATTCAAATGTCTTACAATACGTGGTGTCACAGGTAGTCTATAATAAGTGCTCTGAGTAAGGGCTGTGTTTATTTTCATCACTGTGTTTATTTTCATCATTATTTTAGCACATGGTAGGTGTTTAATAAAAATATATATTCCATGATGCTGTTGAGTGATTTAACATGGTTAGGAAGGGCCGTCAGGCATCCTAGCATCACCGTGAGCACCTTTATTCCTATTCTGCTGATTTTACTGAATGGGTCTAGATTCCATTCCAGTTTTTCTGGCTGATCATCAGAACTTCTTGTTTGCTATTTGTTAAATCACAGATTCTTGGGATATATCCCAGGAGAATCTGATTAATTGGCTCTGGAAGTTTAAGAAGTGCCCCAGGAAGTTTTGCTCACCAGCCAGGTTGGAGATACTACATATCTAGGTGGTGTTGACCTCCTCCCAGCCCCACACCTGCCACATACACTCCCTCTTCAGCTGATGAGGCACTCAGTGCCATGAGTCAAATTTCCTCAAGGCTGACCAATCACGAGTGGCAACATTACCCTTCCTTCCACCGCATGCTGATCACAAACTTCCTGAAGACAGTGCCCACCGGAAAGGAGGTGCCACTATTATTCAGGTCTACTTGATGATAGAAGAGCAAAGGAAAGAGGAGGCAGAGGAAAAGATGAGGGGCCTTGGGTCCCAGAGGCCACCCTGCCAAAGAAGACCTTTGATACTGTTGAGTGTTCATCACAAAGGCACCCTGATACTGCACTGTCTGGTCTCAGGCTGGAAATGCTCTTCTTGGACACAGACAGAGCTTCCAACATGCCATGAGGTCACCTTTCACCCCTCTTACCAAACTTTCCATCCTCTACCCCTTGGCCTTAACATTTCAGGTATTGAAAGTTCTCTTCGACCTTCTAATATCCCTCACATGGCCTGATGTCAGGCTTAAGGGCAGCGCTCAGACAGGTCAGGGTGACAAAAGCCACTTTTTGTGAGACAGTCAGTATGTCAAAGGGGAAGCAGGCAGGGTACATGAAATGGGAACTCCACAGCTATGTATTGGAGCCAGCCAGCCCTTTGCCTGTGTCATTATCTAGGTCTGCAGCTCTGCCCTTTTCTTCCTGAGCCCATGCCATGCTTTCCCAGACAGACACCAACAGACCATCAGCAAAGCACCACCCCAAATTCAGCTTCTGTTCCAGATTGTGGGAAATATAAACCTAGATGAGTCACAGAGAAAATATGATCCAAAGTGTGCTTTGAAAACATTAACTTGCTAAAAAAAAACCCAATCAAAATAATTGTAAAAATCCTTTTGAGAACAGTTTAGTTCTTGGGAATGAGAATAAGATATGAAAGAGTCCTAGCAATATCAGTAAAAATTTAGGTGGATATTACCATTACTTGACACAAAAATATTCTAATTAAAAATTTAACAGCATTAAATTGTAACATTAATAAAAATAAATAACACATATTGCTCTACATAGTTTAGAAATTTCCACAGCAGTAGCAATTTTGTTTTTATGTTTGTTTGTTTGTTTGAAGTTTTTCTTAAGTTTTTTGTTTTGGCATTATGACATTAGGATAATGGACAAATTATTTTTATTGTGGCAAAATATACATAAAATACACTGTATAATCATTTTTAAGTGTACAGTTCATTGGTATTGAAAAGATTTTTTTCTTTTTTGTGTGCATTCTCTTGCCTATAATACTCTTGTTAATTTTTATTTACTTTAAATAGGTATTTAAAGATATTCAGATGTTTTGATGTCATGTAGATACTCACCTTTGACTAAACTCCAAAACGTGTGCCAGTTAATGTATCAAGCATTTCACATGTTTTGTCTCATTTATTCCTTGTAGCAACCCTGTGAGGAAGGCACTATTTATAAGTGCCATTTTACAGATGAGGAAAATGAGGGTTAGAGAGGTTGTATTGTTTGTTCAAAGTCACTTGGCTAGCAAGAGGAGATGCTGGCAGGAGTTTTATCTATTGTGGAGGCTGGATACTAAAACAATATCTACTGCCTCTGTGAGTCTGGATACCACAGATTCGTCACTTCGCTGAAGACAAAATTAATGCACATCCTAAATCCAGGCTTATGCCTCTTAGATTCTACTGCTGTTTAAAAAAAAAAAAAAATCCTGAATAAATAGAACAGAGACTGACTCTGTTTTATAATTTTTTTTCAGCTTCCCTGATAGCTCTGAATAACCGTCACAATCCAGTATACCCAGTGATGAGATAGAACTGTCCTTACTTAACCCAAAAATGGAACCATAAACTTATTTATATACAAAAGAAGGGATGAGCACACCACATCCATTATGATGTGGCATTGCAGCTAGAACTCAAACACTATAGTCAGACTGAGTGCAGATCCTGACTCACACCTTGTTAGCTACTACTTCATCTCTCAAAGCCTTAGTTTTTAAATCTGTGCAATGCGGATGAGGGTAATACCTACCTCTTCAGATTGTGATGATTAACTAAAGTGCCTGATATATTGCTAAATTCTAAATAGAGTCTAGCTCTGATTAGTCACTCATTCGGGAAACATTTATTGAATTTGTCTTGTGTGACAGGCACGGGGCTGAGTTTCACAGATGATTAAAGCCTGGCCCTAGCCCTTCATACTCTCAAAAGGGTAGACCTAGATGAGCAACGCATTCTATTATGGAGAATAGTATAGTGATCTCTACAGAGTGGAAGAACAGAGGAGAAGAGAGGGAGTGGGTGGGAGCAGGGGAAAGAGAAGGCTTCGCGGAGGAGGTGGCTTATACTTGCCTAACATCTACTACATTTCTATACTATGCAAAACAAACTGTGCTAATATTTTGTCCAAAAACTACTTTTAATATAAAAATATTTAATGCATAAATTTAAAAAAATACCTTCATCCTCCTCAGCTAAATTGTAAAAAACTAACAATAACCACTAGGAAAGGAGAGTACACAGAGCTTTTTGATGGTTAAGCAGAACCCTCCTTGCCATTGGTAGTGTTCGGTGCTGTGGAGAACCCAGGATTATCTCTGGGTCCTGGAAAGCAGTTTGGTATGAACTGAATCTGACATTCTGAGCTAGTTTTGTAAGTCAATATCACCATTGAAAGGAAGGCTTGATCAACCAAGTGAAGCTACTGAAAATGGGTTCCAGTCTGGGAAAAATTCACTGGGAAGCTGTAAATGTGCTTGGCCTGTCTTGGCCAGGCTGGGTTCTTTGTGATTCAACTGGGTAAGAACTGAGGTCTGCTGGCTAGACAAACCCCTAGTAAAGATAACCTGGCTCACCAGGCTCCACATCCCCATTACCCACTTGGGGCAAAATGAAGGGGCAGGAAGTAGAAGCAGGCCTCACTGGAGTAGACTGGCCTGAGATGGAGTCTTCTGGGACTCAGTGGCCCTTAACATACTCTGGCTAATTTCAGCTTCCCCAAAGCATGACTCTATAATGGGGGGTTGGTGGTGGCGTTGCCATGTCTCTGCCGTCCTTTCTTGCTTAGTGGCTCATCACACATTGATGGAGATGAACAATGGGGGGAGGAGCTAGGAGGCCAGTAGGTTAGACAAAGAACGAAACTGTTCCTTGGCCAGATCCACGCCAGTTATGTCTGAATAAACAAATCCACAGTACAAGCCAAAGAGCCTTCCTTCCCCCACTCTCCCAACCCATTTTTGAATTTTTATCTTGGTCTGAAAAGTTGGACATATTCCCTGTACTGTCCTGGTACCCAGATGGCCTGTTTGCGTAAGCAGTGGGGAAGAAGGTCAATAATACATCAGCATGCACAGCCTCCACTAAGGTCAGTCCTGCATAAAATATACCGTGACAACCTGAGGGCAAGTTTTAAATGGTGCTCCACAATGGGGTGGGGTGTGTGTGAGGGAGATACAGATGCTGCCTTCTCACACTGGCTGAGAAATTGACTTCTACCCCCAAAAAAGTATATTTTACTGGCTTTGTGTAGTGGTCCTTTAGGAAAAGTTTTCTTCACACATGAGAGTACTCATGATCCAAGTGAGGAAGATTTTAAGAGGGTCTGTCTTCATCTAGAAATACCTGTCATGGTAGGGGCTTTTTAAAAAATAATCAGATCCAGTTGCCCCAAACAGGAACACAATGTTTACTGCAATGTCTCAAATTCTAACCTACTGAATCAGCTCCGTATTTTCTTTTTTTTTAACTCCAGATATGTTTGAATAAGATTCGAGTACTGAACTAGACAGTGCCTATGAGTTTTTAGCTAAGATTCATGTTCTTGAGTGACGTTTCTCAAATATATTTGGTTGTGACTATTTAACTAATAAAGATAAAAGCAGATAAATGTGCATAGAGTCTCTCGGGATTTTATAAGGGTTCTGCTTCTCTCTTCCTTTTTTAAGATTGGAGGGAAATCCAACAGTACCCTTTGAATGGAAAAAATAGAAGACAAGTCCATTTTAGTTAGGTTATTTATTCAAATTGGAGGTGAATACTGACACACATATTGTTGAAGATTGATCCTGGTTGAAGCATGGTGCACATGGGTTTACTGTTCAACTTGCAAGTAATTTGTAAAGCCAGAGTCAGTCTTGACTATGAAACATTGTATCACTGTGATTGGAATCAATAGTTCTTGCACTGTCATTTGTCACATATTTACAAGCTTGAAAAATAGTTCATTTTGTCCTCATCCCATAACTCAAAAGATTGAATCAGAGCCCTGGAGGGATCTGCCAACAGGACACATTCATTACTGATCACCAGTTTTGGTGAGGCTATAATCACAACCACACCAAAAATAGAATATAAATAAAAATTAAAGCACTACTCATTTGGTACACTCTTAAATATTTTCAGCTTCAAATATTTAAAAGTCTGCTGGGAGACTTCAATCACCTTGGTGACCTACCTCAGTGACCACAAACAGAAAATTCATTGAGGCTGATTTTCCCATCATACTCTCAAAACATTCAAAGATATCATTTTTTTTAAATGAAGAAAAATCAAAATCTAGAATTAATGGTCCAAAAACTTCATAAAGTATACTTCTCTCAGTCACCTCGCATATAATTCATAAATGACCTTCTATTCCCATGAAAGATTTGTAGAAGACATATAAAGGTAATGCTTTCAATTTTAAGATAGAAGATTTATGAATGATAGAACTTGTGTCTATGAAATTACTAATCCCAACTCTCTAATATTTCAGATGGAGAGCTTCATAAAATGAAAAGACTGCCCATAAAGTTGTACTACACCTGCTGTCAGAGACAATCAGTAATAGAATTGCAAAGTGAATATTGAAAAGGATGTGAGACATGCAATTTAGGTTATAATAATGTATTTTAAGTTACCTTCACTCAATACAATACCTTGTATTGATAAAGTATTCATGGTTGAGGTGTTGAGGGGTCAATTCAAATTCTTTAAACAAGTCCCCAGATATTAACAGGTGAACACATTGTTTATTAAATTTAGCTGTTAAAATAACCCCAAATCCTAGGATTGCAGCTCATTGCTTCAGGCATTTTCCTGACTAAATTCAACCTATGGGAGATCAACCCATTTCTCATGTCTCAGCTTGAGCTAATCTAAAAATCTCTAGGTTGCCCTCCAAACCTGCAGCTGAGTGCTTCCATATAGCTGTGGCCTGACATTCCTTTTACAAAATAAGACTGAAAATTGGTGTCATATGTCAGTCATTTCCTCACTAAATCTCTCTTCATCAACTCTAACCTTGGAGTCAATGAAATCTAGTCTTGTATTCTGATTCTGCCACAAGTCAAGGTCACAAGGCTGTGTGACCTTGAACAAGTTGCATAATGTCTCTGAGTCTCAATTGTATTTGTAAAATTGTGATAAAAAATAATAACTTTCCTTACTGAGAGGTGGAGATTAAATAAGATAATGTGTGCATAAATATTTATGTCGTTTTCTGAGACCAAATGAAGGGTTTAGTGTCTTTATCATTGAAGCTTATTTCCCTGTCAAAAATCTACTGAGAAACTCATCACACATGCTATTTAAATATTTTTTAATATAGGGAAACTCAAAGAATTTAGTAAGAATCCTCTCTGGCTCACAAGTCATTTCTGAGAGCTGGTTTGGAGACAAATGTTAATACATGCATTTTAATGATGAAGAAGCAGTTTCTCAGGATAAATGAAACTCAAAATCCAGTAGCAGTGACATAGTACTTGAAAACAAAGCTACAGGGAATTTGGGGACTATGCCATATCCACTCAAGTTTACTAAGAGTACCTGTGATTGTTGCAAATCATGACCCCTTATTTAATTGTGTGGCTGTGAGATCTGATAAAGTATTGGTTTATTGTTTTTCATTTTGGCAGAAAGCTAAACGTTCAAGCAATAAACTTCTCATGAGGATATCCTTATATGGTTTTATTATGCAATTTCAAAACTGCATTCACGCTTATCTACTTAAAAAAGGAATTAGGCTGTGATCATTACTAATACTTTAAGCTTATCATGACCATTTCTGATATTAATCTATGTATGTGCTAATTCCTCATCTGTCACTCAGCAGTTGAATCCCTCATTAAGACCTTACCCACTTCATTTGTGAAGACAGGTGGAAGATAATTGCTGAATGTATGTTTTTTTATCCTCTGTATCCTAAATTTCATTGTCATGCTTAAAGATCCAAATTGCCCTTGACATTTAGCTCTCTGCACATGAGAACATTTTTATTAACAGCTGAAATTATACATATATATATATATATATGTATGTATGTATAAGGAGATGCTTTTCTGCCTTTCTACCTTGCTGCAGCCTCTTCCTATAATCTGAATAATTTTTCTGAGACAAAAAGTCATGGAGAATTAATAAGAACAGAATTCAAAGAAATACAAACTAAAGAAGGAAATAGTCTTATCTTGATTCACATTTCTCTGATTTCTATTAAGGTTAGATACCATATATACAACTTAGCTATTTGTGTGTGTGTGTGTGAACATTGCTTATCCTTGTATTTTGCTCATTTTTCTACTGTAGTGGAACAATATTTTTTAACATTAATTATGAAATCTACAGCTTTTCCACATTGGCCCATATTAAAAAATTCAATATAGAAGGCCTAGAAACACAGGGGTCTTTATTTTCAAAAGAAATGAAAAGTACAAACACACATTTGCTCAGTAAAAGAGCATCACATTAGTCATTTGATAGTAACAGTGTATTTCCTAAGAAGTATTGAATTCTAACATCAAATATCTACCTCAATTCAGTCTTTTATGTTTAGCACAGTATCAGCTATTCTAAATCTTGATGGCAAGGTCATAGCAACACTGAAACAGCAGGGAGATGACACCAGTACTATCTGGAATGAGATTAAAGAACAGCTCATGTAAGTGGAGAGCACCTGAGATAGGGAAGCTTCAAGGATGCTGTAGTGAAGCCCCTGAGCCACCATACTCCTCAAACATTCCAGACATGCTGGGGGGTTTGTGTGTTGCCAGATATGCCTATCAACTGCCACGGCAGAAAAGACTCCATCTCTTTCTAAGTGCAGCATTTTGCCAGTTTGGGAGCAGTAGCAGTGAAACCTATTTGTGCTGGTCCCATGTGGCTCTGTGTCTGGTATAGATTGTTCAAATCTCTCAGTCCCACCAGAAGAACTATAAGCCTGATGCTAAGTTGTCTCCTGTGTGCCATTTTGGCTCATATCGTTTTGCTCAACCTGTCATCCTTCTCTTTCTGTCCTTAGAGGAATACATAAAAAGGCCCTCGTGAAGGACACAACACTCCCTATATAGCCCAGCAACGTCAAAATCTTGCCATAAAAAGCATTACCCTTTATCCATATTCCTCCTCTCTAACTATATTGAAGAGAGGAGCAATAAACCATGCCTGGAAGCTCACAAGTTTCTGTTCTGTCAGAACCATATAGGAAGAAAACTTTGGAGCTGAAATCATCCTCCTTTGCTTCTCCTACTACTGTATTTCTTCTCTTCTATGTGTATCTCATCCATCTCAGGCCCAAAGTCCTGTCACTAAAGGGACGCTTGTCTTCATCTCTACAGCTAGGGTTCCCTGGGATATGGCAGTGGAGGCCGCCCTCACTTTCTGGAAATGATATTCAGACTTTCCTCCAAATTGCACATTTCCAAATCTGACTAGATTTGTGTGTGGATTTTCCAAATAGAAACTGACATAAGATGCACTGAAAAATTTTAAAATTCTGCTAGCAGCAGATAACTAACAGGGTTTTTTGATGCCTTTAATAAACTGGATCTGAGAGGTTTTTTTTTTAATGTGGGCCAAGGAGTCACATCTCACACAATTTCATCCCAGAATTTAGACAGTGAATGAATGTTTGTTTGTAAATACATTTTTTCATATATGCATTAGAAGTATAAACATATTTAGGGTAAATATTATAAATATGATCAATTTTTTCAAAATAATAGATACACATTATGCATAAAATATATGTAAGATATCAATATCTTGGAATAAGAAGTATACCAATATGTGCTTATTTAATGTTTAATTTATTTAACGAATTAATAAAGCCAACACAAAAGCAGGTTTTTTAGCTTCTTATTCAATATAGTTAATGTCTATCCCCCCCACCCAATCTGACTACTTTTTCCCTGAGACAGTAAAGCTCTTTAGGGTTTTACTTGTCATCATTTCAAGACGCTACAGGCGTCTGTTCCAAAGCTATTATTAAAATTGCTGAAGATGTCTTCTAGCATCCTCTTGCAGATTCAAAGGCTCATTTCCCTTTCCTGTAGACTCGTATTCCTTATTTGGAAGCACTCAATAATAAACAAAGCAGGAAGCGGCAAATTCAGGCCCCCTCTGAAATGGCTGAGCCGCATTCAATTTGTAAGCAAAAAAATAAAATAAAATTATGCTGGTGATGAGACATCACTTACATATACACTCAGGAAGCAAAGAAAGGCCGTCCACTCTGGGACTTTATAATAAGGCACATATAATGTGTCATTCCATTTAAAAGGAAGGGGTAACCCCACTTAACAAGTAGACTTGAAATAGGGAGCCACGGCCTGAAGAGCATCATGCATGGTTCCACGTGAAGGTTGAATGTCTTTGTGGTGACTGGGGCTATGGGGTGAGTCTTTTAAATACCACAACAGTGAGGCCCGGAAGATTCTCTCTGAGACTCATAGCTGGTGTCTATACCAGACTCCTCCCCTCATCTCTGCCACTGGTCTGGACTCACCTTCTCAGTCCTTCTGGAGAGGTCCTCTTGCTTCTTCTTCAACATTTCTAGCTCAGAAAGTGTAAACCTTTTTTACCCTTGTGGTGTGTGCCTGGCACCATCAGTCTCCATGTCTGCCCCAAACTGATGAGTCTCTATCCTGTTTCTAAAGAGTGGCTTCCACAGGAATATAAGGGGGAAATGGATAATATTCACATTAGCTATGTCTGAACAATGGAATTATGAGAGGTTTATTTTTATTTTTCCTTATTTTAATATTTTACTTATTTTTCTTTTTTATTTTTCTGTAAAGGTTCAAACAGTAAATATTATTTTAGGCTTTCCAGGACATATAGTTGCAACTATTCAACTCTACTCAACTAATAGTATGAAAGAAGCCACAGATAATACTAAACAAATGGGTGTGACTGTGTTCCAATAAAACTTTATTCACAAATATAGGTGGAGGACCAAATTTGACCTGCAGGTTATAGTCTTTCAATTCCTGCTCTAATGTTTCTATACTGAAAGTCTTTGATTTGCATGATTAAGAAATATAAATGTTTATAAAAACGGAAAAATTGAGGCACACTGGTAATCTTAATTAAGACTTAATGGTTAGCTCTTTTGGGATAAAATGAGCCTCTCCTTATCTATGGTTTCCTAAAGGAGCTGGTTTACTTCTAGGCAGGGAAGTCTTAGAGTCTAGATTGGTCTACCCCTTCCCCATGAGATGCCTCTATACTGGCTCCCTGACCCTGCCAAGATTAATAACTGCTACAGTGTCGCACTTTATAATCTAGAATGAAAATGCACATCCTAAAAGAAATTAATTGATCCCAGCCCTCTAGTAGCAATAGAATAACTGTGAGAATCTTGGGGAAACCTGATAAATTCAACATGGTATCACTGAATGACCATGACTTGATTTTCCTCTTCACTGGATTTAGGCTCTCCTGGTTTGTTTCTGCTGACATGGCTGGGACCTTTTAGGAGAATGGGATGGAGCTGAGCAGCTCCAGAGAATTCTACCTTCTGCCCAGCAAACTCTGAGGAATCCCCACCACAGTTCAGATTTCATTGGGAGAAAAAGACCGACCAAATTTCCAAAATGCTGCTTAGGTTCTGGCTACATTCACAGGCCCCAACTGTCTCTTCTAAAGTATGTCTCTCTAATTAGCAGATCTGCTGTGAAGGAAACACCAAGTGTGGCAGAAATTGTCTTCCTATTGAAGAACAGTGGGAGAGCAGGTGCTTGAATGTGGGAATGTCAGAGCTCAGAGTGAAGGCAATTATTCTCCCCCATGTAGCTCAGCATGGAAGAGAAATTAGCAAGGAAAAGGCAGGCAGCTGCTCTCCCCCGGGTGTCATGGGCAGCTGCAATGAGAGGGCGCCTCATACACCTGGGCACATGCAGCCTGAGCAGGCCCTGCAGGCCTCATGGGCCAGTACCCAGGATTCTGAGATGCACTGCAGTGGTCCATGCCAGGAAGGAGCTGGAAGGAGACGAATCACTTCCAGACTCTTTGCAGAAGCTGGAAGTGAAACCAGGAAGATGATAGTTAGGCATCTTCCTCAGCAGGGACATTTTTCAAAATCAAGATTAACTCAGGAATAACACTATACCCCCCCAACCCTTGACACTCATCCATGCAGGTTCAATTTTTACCCAAATCAAGTGACAAAACTGATGGTGGTCTATTCCGTTTTCTATTAGCTAAGCCCAAAGATGGGGCCCCGAACAGCTTGTCTAGTGAGAATGGGAAGGGTTTTAACAGGACAACTTTTACCCAGGTTTCCCTCAAGGCAAGGCAGGCTATTAATTCAAACTGCCCAGGAGCATATACGGTCAAACCCAGCTGGACCCTGGTGATCAGGAAGGTTCGGGTTCCTCTTGGAGCACTCCCGTGTGAGCATTCCCCACCCTCCTCTGCCCTTTGCACTATGTGGCATAGGAAGAGTTAAAAGATTCTAGCAGAGGCCTGAGAAGAGGGGCACTGTGTTGGCCAAAGGAAATGGGGATTTTTAAAACAGGCAACTGTCATTTCTATTTGACTGGGCAGTCCTATACTGGATGTGAGTTTTCAAGAACTCATTTGCTTCAAAGTCAAAAATGAGAACTCCACTGGGGCCTACCAGGGTTCAGGTCCTAATTATGTTAGTGACTGTATTAGCTCAGTGCTATAGCAAACAAATCCCCAAGTCTCAGAGGTTTAGAACAATATAAATCTTTCTCATACATGCAAAAGTCCAGTGCAGATGTACATGTCTGGCAGGTAGCTTTACTCTACATGGTCATTCAAGGACCCAGGCTCCTTCTACCTTGTGGCCCCTGCTTCTTCAAAGTCTTCTCCAGTCACTGACAGATGGAGAACAAAGAAAGGGGAAGACATATCTGCTTCTTATCCACTCAGACCCAAAAAGGGCACTCATCACTTCTGACCACATTCCATTCATGAATATTAATTGTACAGTCACACCTAGATGGCAGATATCTGTGACATCAATGCTGACTTGGCAGCCACTTCCCAGCAATAAGCTGACACTGTGAGGAGGGAGCATGGGTCTGGGGTGGTCAGCTGGCTGTGGATGCACTCACAGTCTTTCAGCCCCTCCCAGAACTGCCTGTTAATGCTGTGGCTCACATCCAGGATGACTGTCCCTGAGATACTGCTCCATTTTTCCCTGTCACTGTCCCTATCTTCTTAGATGTCCCTCAGGTAGCATTTCTGCAAATGCTTCATTCAATGCTAAAGGCAGATGTGGAGCTGGGGTAGCAGGATTCCTGGTAGGAAGTCCAACCTGACTGCTTCAACTGAAGTCGATGGGGCCTGCAGTAAGGCCAGGTTTGCTTGGCGCTGGGGAAGTGACAAGGGAGAGTTAATGGTCACCTGCATGAGCAGTGAGTCTCGACAACCTGAGAGATGTGACTGTCAGCTGGGAGGCAGTCTGAGATGGCTTGGTGAACAGAGTTCTGGTCAAAGTCATTGCTCTGAGCAAGACTACCAGAGTTTCAGTTTCTTTACACCAAACACGCATGATAAGGTGAACATTTAAAAAAGAAAACTCTGTAATAATCCAGACTTCATTGGGCCAGACTAATTCCCAGTTTCTTCTGATTCATTTTAACACAACTCTTCTGAAAATTTTATCTTTTATGCTTTTTCTTCTTCAAGGCATTATCCAGAGTCTTTACATTTCTAGAGCATTAAAAATTATTTCCAAGTCTTTTACAATCTGTTCTCTCCTTGTCCCTCAGATAACTCCTGTAGGCTAGGAAGTGTACAGAAAGCTTGAATGACACAGGGTATCTGATGTCACACTCCGGTGTTCTAAATGTCCCAAGTGTTCCCAGATGCTCCAAATGTTCTGACTCTCAGGATCTAAATTTTACTGGACTGGGCTACCTTTCTCATTCTTCCAAAATTCATCTCACCCAAAGGACCCTCTGGACACCAAGCAATGAGTCATTTACCTGTCTCTTATCCCATCCCCTCCCTACAAACCCTTTCACAGCAGCGGGTCTTAATTTTCTTCAAACCAATGTGATTAGAAATACTCACAGCTTAGATTTGCACACCTGTGTTGTTGTAGAAAGAGAAAGGAGTTCTCACAAATCATCATACTCACCATCCCCATCTCCAAATCAGTAAAGACACCTCAGCATCTCATTATGGATGGGGGCATTGAGCACATGCTAAGAGTACCATGTCTATTAATGGAAAAGAATTACCACTGTCTATTCAAAAGCTAATGTTTCACTACATGCTTTCCGAAGGGGGAGAGGAAGAGTTTCTGCTCCTAACATTCTTTTCAGTGGCTTTTGTTGTTTTGCTTCTCTAGACTCAAGTGAGTGAGAGGCAGTATAACTGAATATGCAGAATATGGACTCTGAAGCCAACTGGTGTGTTCAAAATCTGTTCTCTGCCACGCACTAGCTATGTAGCTCATCTGTAAAATGGGGATGATAACGCATCTAATAGGGTTGTTGTGAGGATTGAATGTATTGATAATATAAAGCACTTTTAATCATGCCTGGCACATAATTAGTACAACATAAGCAACATTTGCTATTTTGAAGTGCACATTATTTGCCAGTTCTGATACACCAACTAGTGGTGGAAAATCAGCCAGACTGTCCTCAGCCTTACATGCTTCCTGAAATCAATATCCTTGGTTGGGCTCACTTAGGTTTAGATCTCTCCAGGGGAAGAGGAGTAACAGGAAGTAGAAACTGTGCTAGCAGGTTACTTCTGTACCTACTGAATGGCTGGCTTGCTCCAATACTGATCCTTTGGTTTCCATAGAACTTATTGTTCAAACAAACAAGGCTACATTTGAGAGTCCAAATGTGTTAAACAAAATGAGACACTATGTCAAGAATGATAAACCAGCAGTGTCCTGGACAAACCAGGACATACATAGACGGTCACCTGAATTACTGCTGATTTGAGGTTGGGCTGCTTGGCCTGCTACAGCACTATGGCAAGAATTCTGACATTTAGTACAGCACTTCACAGTGTGTTAGGCATTTATTCATATTTTTGACTCCTTTCAACATCCTTGTAAAGTAGATTTTATTATTTTCCCCATTTTACAAATGAGGCAATGGAGGTTTATTGATGTGCTAAAATTACACCAACGGTAAACAGCACACTTTTTCTACTCTACCAGGTTGCAGTTCCCCTTATTCTCAGACACCTCCCAGTTTCTGAACATCTTAAACAACTTTGGGTAACCATTTGGCTCAACTGTCTGGTCCACATGCTTTCAAGATTCTGTTGCATATCTGGTCTCTGACTAGGTTTGTGCCTATGACAAGCCATAAACTTTTTTTAATTGAAAAAAAAATTCTTAAAATTCTACAGTGCTTTACTTTTCAAAAGTTTCACATATGTGATTTCATATAATTCAATAATAACCCCTTATTTTAATCCCCTACCCCTGTATTGCCCCCACCTTCCCTCTCCCCAAACTAGTGGTTACTAGCAAACCACTAGTTTGCTCTCTATATCTGTTAGTCTGTGTCTTTTTTGTTTTATTCACTAGTTTGTTGTATTTTTTAGATTCCACATATAAGTGATATCATACAGTATTTGTCTTTCTCTGTCTGACTTATTTCACTTAGCATAATGCCCTCCAAGTGCATCCATATTGTTGCAAATGGCAAAATTTTATTCTTTTTTATGGCCGAGTAGTATTCCATTGTATTTATATACCACATTCTCTTTACCCATTCATCTGTTGATGGGCACTTAAGTTGCTTCCATATCTTGGCAATTGTAAATAACGCTGCTATGAATATTGGGGTGCATGTATCTTTTCAAATTAGTGCTTTGGTTTTTTTGGTTATATATCCAAGTGTGAAATTTCTAGGTCATATGGTAGTTCTATCTTTAGTTATTTGAGAAATCTCCATACTGTTTTCCACAGTGGCTGCACCAATTTACCTTCTCACCAACAATGTAGAAGGGTTCCTTTTCCTCCACATCTTTGCCAACATTTTTTTCTTTAATAAATTTATTTATTTTATTATTTACTTATTTAGGCTGTGTTGGGTCTTTTGTTGCTGTGCACGGGCTTTCTCTAGTTGCGGTGAGTGGGGGCTACTCTTTTTTGCAGTGCACGGGCTTCTCATTGCCATGGCTTCTCTTGTTGCGGAGCACGGGCTCTAGGCACATGGGCTTTAGTAGCTGTGGCACACAGGCTCTAGAGCACAGGCTCAGTAGTTGTGGCGTACGGGCTTAGCTGCTCCACAGCATGTGGGATCTTCCCAGACCAGGGCTTGAACCCGTGTCCCCTGCATTGGCAGGTGGATTCTTAACCACTGCACCACCAGGGAAGCCCTTTGCCAACATTTTTTATTTGTGTTCTTCTTTGATAGCCATTCTGACAGATGTGAGGTGATATCTCATGGTGGTTTTGATTTGCATTTCCCTGATGATTAGCTATGTTGAACATCTTTTCATGTACCTGTTGGCCATCTGCATTTACTCTTTGGAAAAATGTCTATTCAGTTCTTCTGTCCATTTTTTAATCAGATTGTTTTTCAAACCATAAAATTAATTTTAAAAATTATTAAAATAGATGTGTGAGTTTATATTTTCTCTGGGTAATATTATAGGGAAAAATGGGTTTTGGGAGAAGAGGAAAGATTAAACTCTGGTTCCGTCAATCATTAGCTATGAGATCTAGCTCAAGTCTCCTACATTCTTTATACCACAGATCCTACACCTGTATGTGTTCCTGAAATTATGAGCATTTCCTCTCTGTAAACTGGGAATAATAACACTTGCCTATTTTAAGGATTAAATGAGATACTGTAGGGAAAGAGCTTAGCAAATAGTAAGTGCTAAAATTGCAATGATTGTTATTACAATTTGAATTATTACCATAGACCTAGAAGAATAATCTTTGAGACAGATCAACAACAGGATAAGCAAATAATCAGCAACCAGGAGGACCTAAAAGAAAATGTTCTATGCCTTCCTGTCAAAAAATGAACACTATGCTTGCGCAAGTATGCAAGTGTGCAAAGATGCATACACAAGATTTTCAACATTTCATTATTTCATTATTTGTAAATGCAGAACACAGAGTGTCTTTGACTTTGACTGATTGGTCATGGTGTCTCAAGCACTGAATGAGATGAGCAGTCTACTTACTTTGTATAAGAGGAAACACTCTGGGTGTGGCAACCAAAATTCAGATTGAATCACCACAATAGAATGATTCAGCCCCACTAAGCCCTGTACTTGAGCCAGAGTGCAGACCCAGAGACCCTGGAATGGAGAGAAGTTTGGATCCCCTAGAGGAATAGCTTGCTACACTGCCAAAATTGTATACTATAAAGCCCCTTCTGGACTTCTCTGTGGTAAAAGTTAATGGGACACTATGACAACTCACTAGAGGCAGGACTGCTAATGGCCGAGTCTCTTCAGAAATGAAGATTTAGGTCACTCCACCAGACAAGGAACACCTCTAGCCAAGGAACAACTCTAGCCAAGATGCTTGCCAAGAGCAAAGAAATATGGAATGGGTAATAGGAGAAGGTAGCTATAAATACTAAGTGTAACCATGTGATAAATTGCAGAAACAAAAAAAGTAATCATTATGAGCATTTCTACCATATTTTGATCTAAATATATTTGCATATATATTAGCCAATTTTGTCTTCCCCTTTCCCATTTCTCTGACATAAAATGTGTTAATCTCATCACAAGAAAAAAAAGTGTGACTATGCGAGGTGATGGATGTTGACTAAAGTTATTGTGGTGATCGTTTTGCAATATATACATATCTCGAGTTACCACGTTGTATACCTAGAACTAATACAACGTTATATGTGAATTATATCTCAGTAAAACTGGAAGAAAAAGATATGTAAATAGCAGTTAAACTTATAGCCCAGTATGTAAATTACAGGCCATCAAAAAGGGAGTGTTACTCAGAAGAAGAATGAACATCAGCCAAATATGAATAAAATGACTTTATATCATTTTTTTGTGGAGAAGGTTAGCGTTTTTTGTTTAGATGAAGAATAGTTACATCGTGTTAGGTATAAGCAAGATTTTGCTATTGTCTTTATCCGGAAGTTCTGTGCAGGTAAAGAAATGTGTGTGGAAGCTGTGTGGACAAGGGGTGGACCGTGGTGGCTTTATATTTTGTCTGCTTTGCTAAGTTGGAACTGTGTGTCCCAGAATTCTCTTTCCTGTATGATTTTCAGTTAGAGTTGGCCACAAGAGATATTTACATGAGATGTTGGAGGTGAAGGTAAGCAGCACCCTTTTACATGCTCTGAAGGTGGCTGTCCAGCACTGTGACAGCTCATGCATCCTGTTGCTGAGCTGCTGACTCGCCTTGTCAGCGTGGGGCAGCACTCAGGACCGCAGCTCCTCCAGCTCCCACCAGGTCTCTTCTCTCACCTTCCTGGGCAAGTGTAAGTTCAGCTTCATGAAGGAACATGCCAGCTTCTGCAGGTCACCCACCTCATCAAGACTAGAGTAACTGAGAGACGTTCACGCTTTCGAGTTTGCCCTTGCTGTCTCTTACTTCACGTCCTGTTGTTTTTTTATCCCACCTGCTATTCCAGCTGACCTGCTGCGAATTCTGCCCAACACCAGGGGCAACAACCTTACAGAGACTTCTTCACCATGTCTCACAATTGTGTTAAATCTAATCCCTGTTAAAGATCGTGTATTCATACCACTTAGAGCGGCTCTGCTTCTGTGATCAAATTCTGACTGAGGAATTAGGAATTTTCTTTTTGTTTAAGACATGATCATCTTGATATTTGGCTTTCCATGACAGAAAATTTTAGTATGCTGACCCCAGACTTCCCATGGCCACACTTAGCTGAAAGTGAGTGGCTGTTCCCCGGGATGATGCAGGCACCGTGCAGCTTGCTGCAGGCCTCATCTGGCCCTCTTTGCTCATCTGTATTTCATGCCTGCTCCCCCAAAGCGTTTGGGTTTGTGACTCTTAGACTGGAGGCATTCTTAAAAGGTCTGGTCTGATTTCTATTCACTGGACATGAAGCCTTTATGATTTCCTGACACAGACCAAACAACGTTTTCTGGTTGGCTGAGTGGCATGTAACGAAAGTTTCACTACCTCCTGAAAATACTTATTTATTCTTTATTAAATTTATTATACCATCCTCAGTACGCATAGCATGACATTCACGTGTTACTGGATTTTATACATTTCAGTCAATAGCATGATAGGATGTATGCTTTTCACTAGCTTTGGAGTTGGAAGAGACTTGAGACAATACCCAGTTGAACTGTTATTCAAACCCAGGTCCCAAATTTTGTTCCACCATCATCCATGTTCCTCTGAGATTCCCTGGGCTTAGAGATGGGTCTGTGATCTCCACTCCATTCAACAAGAGAAGCTTCAAGTTACTTGTTTCACACTGAGTTTCTGCTTAACTCTCTTTTGCTATAAAATAGGGAACTTATCTCACCCTCTCATTTCACAGATGAGAAAATTCAGGGTTAAAGAGGCCCAAAGCTAACAGCTAGTTACTCAATGAAGTGCAATAAGATCTCAGGACTCCAGACTTCCATCCAGGGATTTGGCCTATACACCCACTGTCTCAACAGGCAATTATCTTGCTTGAACCAAGAGAAGTCAGATCATACCCCAGGACCAAACAGATGTAGGCAGACCGGCTTCATGACCAACCCAGAAGGGGCTGAACCTAGAATGCCGCTGGTTCCCTCCCAGCTGTGCAGAGGAGACATAAAACCCTTATTATTAGTCCTTCGAAGTTTCCAAACCAGGACTTGAATGAATAAGAAACAGAGAAACATTCAGAAGTTATTTATTTCCCTATTTAACTGAGGCAGCTTGTTTTTTTTTTTTTCCTTAAAGAAGAGGCATCTTGTTCCTTTTAAATCCACTTAGACAAAAACTAGATGTTATTGACAGAAGGCCTGTGAGATGCATCTCAGGTTTTATATGGGGATTTTCATTTTGTCACATCCAGTTTAAGCCACCAGCCTAATTTAATTACAATTAATGAATCACCATTTACCCTGAGGCAAAACCAAGTTTTCTTGCTGAAGAGGTGTTCAGTGCGTAGCATTCAAATTCATGACCTAGACCTCAAATTAACGGGCTGTCCATTAAGAATGGATGAGTGGCTTTGAAGACTGCATTTATCAGTTGTCGACAGTCGTCTCTTGCAGTCCCCAGCGGTCCCTCTGGAAGAGACAATCAGAATGGGAAGATACTACAAAGGGAACATCCAGGGCTACCTAGTGCCAAATGAGGTTTCATTAAAGCACCAGCTTTGCCCTTGTGGGGGTGGAGTCTATGAAGTGGTAGTCAGAAAGAAATCAGCCCGCTGAGAAATGGGATCCTTCCCACAGCAGGGGATGCTTCCATCCTGTGCCCAACCCCTAAGGTCTTATGGTTTAAAAGAAAGCTAATGGAACCCAAATGGTTCAGTGAGGATTTGGTGAGTACCTACTATGTGCCTAAACCTCAAGATATTTAGATAACAATGCCAAGAATGGTAGTATGGTGTAAATATGAGGGATCCAGATCATCTTGCGCTGGCATAGGAAAGAGGTTCGTCTTGGAGTTGTCAGTCATGCCATGTTTGCCGGGGTTGATTATTCAGCTGGTCTAATTGGCTGGCTTGGTGGCCCTTTCTTCCTTCCATTGCTCCGCTGTCCAAAGAGGTCATCATTCCATGAGAGAAAAAGGTCATTCTTAGAGGCTATAGTTGCTGTGCTTCCCTGCTATAACGCCGATGGTACAGGATTCAGAGACTGAGATGAGCTGGCTGTTGAGAAAAAGCAGAGAAGAGGTGTCTCAGGAGGTCAAAGACTGCCCGGGAAGGTGAGAGGCCTGAGGGTAGACGTTCCTGGCACTGACTTCAGGCTGTACGAAGGCAGTGGCAGTCAGACCCAAGGATGAGCAGGGCCTGCTCTGCCTGGAGGCATGAGACCCTGCTGGTGGTGAGCAGGAATGACTGCTGGTCAGCCTCCCCCACGTTCGCACTTCCCATCTGCAGCCTTTGCTGTGTGGATGCTATGGCCGTGGCTGCTTTGAGAGGAACACTGCTCTCCTTTTATCCCTGTTCGGTGCTTAGTGACTCCCTGCAGTTGTGTGCCCTTAAGGCCCCAGTTGTAGGTTCCACAATGGTCTTCTTCAGCTTCCCTCCTGACTCTGGGATCCCTGGCCTATTCCCATCTCTCCCAAGAAGCTCAAAACTGAGTTTAAACATATCCTTTTCCAATTTCTAACTCTGCTGCTTTCCTATAGTCACTCCCTGATTTGAGCAACTTCCCTTTTCAGGTAGGCAAACCACCCTGCTGCCTCTCTCTCAGATTCTCTGTGGAAGTCCTAACTAGCACATGAGGCTGAAAAGTGGGAATGATGAGCTATGTAGCTAGGAGGAAATGCTCTAACTCTGAGAAATGAAGTTTGTGAAGACTGAACTTGATCTCCTTCCTGATAGCCTCCCTATTTCCTCTGACCAGCATCTCTGTTTTCTCTTTCTTATAGCCCATGGCACATTATGAGCTGAGTCTGAATGTTCTATATGACACACAGTCGTTTGTTTAGAGGACAGAGCAGGGCCTGTGAGATCATATGGAAGCAAACCACCTGCTTCTTGTCCTCAAAGAACTGATCATCTTATTGAGGAAACATCATCATCATTGTCCCCAACACAACAGCACATGCAAACACTCATATTCACTTAAATAGCAAGACAAAAATGACAGGATACAAAAAATATCAAATGAGTGTTCTCAATCTTAAGTATGGTATGAGTTGGGTGGAGGTAGAGTGTCTGGTTTGTATGGTCAGGACACACTTTATAGAAGTGATTTAAGCTCGTCCACAGAGAGTGTGAGAATTTGATAAGCTGCTTTCAAGTTTGCCATGGTACTATAACATATTCTCCACTTATTTAATGTCTGTCTGGGTTGTTTCCTCAGCCAGACTGCAAGTCTTTGTGCGCAGGAGCACTGCCCCATGTTCCATCTGGGTCCTTCTCTCCTACGTCAGCCTCACAGTGAAAAACACAATGTTTTCTTGGACTATATGCCAGAAACATGCACTGATTTGAATCAGACTAAGCACACCCTGAGACATTCCTGCTGGACTTGTCCACATAGGAGAGAACTTGAGGTCTGAGGCCAGCCTGAGTGAAAAGGATCTTCAGGCAGCAAAGGTCACCTAGACCAGTGGTCCCCAACCTTTTTGGCACCAGGAACTGGTTTTGTGGAAGGCAAATTTTTCCACGGAATGGGGGGCGGGGCGACGCTTCAGGCGGTAATGTGAGCGATGGGCAGCAATGGGGAGCAGCAGATGAAGGTTTGCTCGCTAGCCTGCCACTCACCTCCTGCTGTTCAGCCTGGTTCCTAACAGGCTGTGGACCGGGACCAGTCCATGGCCCAGGGGTTGGGGACCCCTTACCTAGACCCTCGCAGGAACCGCATAGTTTCCTTTCTCTGAGCAACTGCGGCATACTCAGAAATTCTTCCTTCGAGCTTGTACCCTTCTAGTAAGACCAAAAGAGTTTGTGCTAACAATTCTTATAATAATCATCTGATTACCCATTTTCTCAAAGTAAAATTGTCATGAAACAAGATTTATGGACTCTCACTTGCACAGACACCTTTTAAAACCTTGTACACAATAAATTTTAAACTCCTTTTCTTAAAGAGAGCCCTCCAATTGTATTAGCTTCAGCCCCCAGAAAATTTGGATCTGCCCATGCAATTTATCATTCATTAACTAAATGCTATTCTCATGGAAGTCTCACAACAGTCTACATAATTTGGACTTTATCAAGGGCCCCAGAGAGGTTAACTGACTTGCTCAAGATCACACAGCAAGTTAATAAAGATATAACTTCTATAAATGAGTTTAGAGCAGAGATGAGATATTTTTATAAATTATCCAAGACTGAACATTGGAGTCTTTTCATTTCCTCTCCCAAACAGTGAAAATGAGAACATATCTCTGAGTAACATTATGTCTTTCCAAAGCTACCTTCTGCCTATAACGTGAGAGGCCTGGGGTTGCCATCCTAGGCTGGCAGGACTCACGGAAGCAGACATTAAATGGAATTTGTGGTTGTGTTTTGGTGCTTAAAGTCTCCCACATTCTCCACTTCGAACTATAGCAGTAAAGGGATAGAAAATAGTGTTGGAGAAGGTGACCTTATTTAAAGACATATCTGGGGTATCCAAACTGTTTATAGTTTCTGAATTTCATTTTGTTTTCTGTCTTTTTCTTTCCTGCAGGGAAGTCACTCATGTTCCATAAAATGGTTCTTTCATACAGGAAGGAAGTGTGCCAACCTCTAGTCATTCGTGAATGGTTACTCATGCACACATCAAATATTCAGTGAGCATGTACTGTGGTCCACGAATTATGCGAGGGGCTGGCCACAGCCTAGTCATGAGTAGTGCAGAGTCACAGGCTATCCAGGCAACTCTGTCTCTTTCTGCAAACCCTTAGTCCTCAGATCCCTTAAACTGAGGCCCCTCAGAGGGCCAGGAACTGGCAGACAGGGCCTGCATGAGGAGGCCATGTGGTTAAGGCCTCCAAATGTAGAGTTCTGACCTTTTTTTAAGTGATATTTTAGAGATATCATAATAAGACTGAACAAAGATATTCATAATACATTTTGAAACATGTGTCCCATTTTAGACCACGCAACCTACTAGTCAGGGACTTGAATGCTGCCTTTAACCACTATGATCTTTTGCTTCACTCTCTTCTGACACAGATAAGAACAGAAATAATAATAATTAATTAATATGGCTATACTTCTTGAATACTATGTAGTTACTGCTGTGCTAACCATTTATAAAAATTATCTTGTTTATTTCTACCAAACACTTGTGAAATAGGAACTGTCATTTGTCTCCATTTTATAGATGGGGAAACTGAGGCTTACAAAGAACTAGCCACTTATAAACTGTTTAGATAATGTTGAATATCTAAGAGATAGTCGCATTAAATCCACGTAACAATTTTCCTTTTCCAGATTCAAATTATAAAGCAAACAGGCCTATGTAAATAATATTCAGAGAAACAGTTTCACACCAGAAGCTTTCTCAGAGGCTGGTATCTTACAAATGAGAGCCCCTCTGTTTCTGGGGGCTTTTGTGTTATTTCCAATAATTATTTTTCATTTCCGTCTGCTGAGCAAGCCAATAATTGGTGACTTCTCATCTCACTTCCTTGGATGACAAATTACATTACTCTGAATTCCCCATCTCTTTCTAACTCTCTCCGAGGCTGGTGGTCGAAAACAACAAATGAAACTTTGATCACCTGTGTTCATGACAGGAAAACTGGGCTTCTGAGGACCCCTGCTTGCTGGTGACAAGCCCATGGCTTCTGGAGGTCCCAGCTCCCTGGGATTTCTGTGGGGACACAGAGCAGGCAGAAACAAACCTTGAAGGTGTGAGGCTGCATTTGTTTACTGTGGCTGCCATAACATAAACCGCCAAATTAGTTTTTGTGGCTTAACATAATAGAAATTTATTTTTGCACAGTTCTGGAAATTGATTCTCTCATAGAAGTCCAAGAATAAGGTGTCGGCAGGGCTATGCTCCCTCTGGAGGCTTTATTGAGAATCCTATCTTGCCTCTTCCTGCTTCTGGTGGCACCAGGTGTTCCTTGGCTCTGACTGCATCACTCCAATCTCTGCCTGTCTTCACATGGACTTCTCTTCTGTCTCTTTTAAGGACATCATTGGATGTCCTTTTTATCATTGGATTTTTATCCTTTTTATCATTGGATTTAGAGGCCACCCAGGTAATCATCATCTCAAGATTATTAATGATGTCTGGAAAGACCTTTTCCCAAATAAGAGCACATTCACAGGTACTGGGGTAAGGACTTGGGGATCATCATTCAACCCACTACATTCAACCCACTACAAGGTCTATGCAAAGTTCTCTCTGCAAGCTCCAGTGTTTAGCATAGGGGTGGCAAGAGGCTAATATATATCATTAAAGTTGCACAGATACCCTGCTTTTAAATAACTTGGCTATTACTTCCCAGCTTCTATTTTAGCAACAATCATTGAACACCTCCTGTGCTAAGCACTGGGAGCTCAGAGCTAACTTGAACTGCAAGCCTGTCCTCTGCTTCTCAGAATCCAGTCAGACAGACTGACAAGGGCACAAATACTTAGGATCCAATGTGGGTTGTTCTCTAAAAGAGGTGTGTACAAAAGGTTCATGTACTGTTTCCAGGGAACATGTAAGAAGGCAGGGCAGGCAGTCTATGTTCTCTTATAATCCAGGCACCAAAGTACTGGTGAGACTGAATGGTCAGGGATCCCACAGCCCAGATACGTTAGAACTAAGGCTTGAACCCAGAACTTCTGACACTTGCTCAGAGGCCACATGCTTCTGTTTTCAACTGAAAAAAAAAAAAGAGTTTGTCCTCTCAGAAGGCAGACCCCTCATGTTCTTAGTGACTTTCCTTTGGATTTTAGAAACTTTTATTATATCTGTAGAGCCACTGTGGGGGAAGGTTATATAGATGGGTGGTTATCTAACTTTTCTTTTCTTTTACTTCTTTAACTCTTCCTTTTCTTTTTTGAGTCAGGAAATGCACTGGATATGGAAACCCAGACTATCTCTTGATGTTTTCAAATAGCAATGAGGCAGAAGAGCAAAGTCTTAGGCCAAGAAATAGTATAAACTGTAATTTTACCGTAAACATGTTGCAAATTGACTTTCTTCTCAGCCTTTCCCTCTAGAAGAAGCTCTGTGAAGCCTTTGAGGTGAGCCTTGCTTCAGTCTGCTCCTCTGTCTGCTGTCTCTTATTTGCTCTATTCCTTCATTCAGAGGCTCCATTTGGGAGGAGGCATAGGGATAGACACACAGTGAATTAGCCATGAGTACATAGGGGGTCTTCAGGATTGCGCTCACCCAAGACAGTTCCATTCTGCTCAACAGATTTACTGAGCACCTACCAAGAGTCAGTAATTGTGCTTGGCAATGGGATGCAAAGACAACTAAGGTAGAGGCTCTGCCTTTAAAGAGCTTATTGTTTGATGGACTCACAGGACAGAGACACTTGATGTGCAGAAGCAGGAAGTACACTGGAGAAAAACCCTCTGCCAGCGTTCCTACCAGTAGGCCTAAGGGATAGATGGATAAGCCATGACAGGTAGATGGGCTGCAGATGGGTCATATTTGCAGTGAGACATGGAGACTGAGGGAGAGCACATTTCTATACTGCTTATAGAATAATGGGTTGGATTGAACCTGCATATGGCAAAGTTGGGGCCGGGTAATGGCAAAACAATCCCTGACTTCTAAATTCTTTACCAAGCCAGATGATATGGATCAATTTTGCTGCCTCAGAGAATTTTGACATTGAAAACAACCACCCACACCTCCTTTAATAGGAGAGTGTTACAAGAATAAAGGTAGATAATAAACTATTATCCACATTTATTATGCTGCTGATTAAGCTGGGTGAGTCTACTCCTCCAGGCTTGCTGCTTGGCATTTTCTGCCCTGAGACAAATGCCAAAGTGATCCTGTCATGGAGTTTCTCTTGGCCTTGGTCACTTCTTTCTGGGGGTACAGTCTGGTCAATGAGTTGTAGGGAAACTCTACTTTTTAAAAAATGCACATGATTATTTAGAAATTCCAAAAGGAGTTATCACTAAGATCAGTTCTAAGCTGCAGCTTCTTCCTTGTCAAAAGCTATTGTAGCTATTTTTCAGACCCCATAGATTGTGTCACAGAGAGAAGAGACTTTGCTCTTTGTTGTTCAAATACCAGAGAAAGCATTAAAAGTAGAAGATGTTTGTGAAGGGGAAAGGGATAGATGAAACATGCAAGGTGTCCTGGTTGGATAGGACTCCTCAGAAGCCCACTGAGGATATTACAGGGGCTCAGGACAGCATAAGCCCACCTACAGTTGTAGGGCCCTGAGATAGATGTAGACTTCTTCCTTACAACTAGGACTTCTCCTATCTGATTTTAATTTCTGCTGTAGTGCAAAACAGTTTCTTGAACATAGGATGCCCTTCTACTCAGTGGAGAATGAAGGTCAAATGTTGACATTTAACAGGCAGCCAGGAAAGAGACAGTATGTTGATCCTGGGATAAGTGACTGTTCTGAAGCTCTCTTATGCACTTCAAGTCCTCTTAGCCTTGCCTGTCTCTTGTGCCAGCTATTGCTACAGACACAGTTCTCTGCAGGCTCCCACCAGCTTTGCACAAGTGTGCCCTGGGAGCATCATGCTGAGGCTTGTGCTGCACATGTTGTTCCTGCCCTGGCTCTGCTGTCTTGGGCCACAGGAGCTCACAGGGGCTCAATGAGATGGCCCAACCTATAACTCTCTGTCTTGTAGACTGTCAGAGACTGCAGGGGTTAATGGTGTTGGTGGAGGTTTTGAGAAGACCCAGGAATGAAGAGATAACCTTTCCACTAAGCTCTAGACTTATATATCCTAACTGATTTCTTATATAGCCTAATTGATTTCTCCATCAATTTCTCCACTTGGATATCCAGCAAATATTTCAAATTTTTTTAAAAATGGCCAAATAAAATTTTTAACTTTTCCTTTCAAGCCTATTCTTTGGTGAATTTTTTTATCTCCATAAATGTCACCACCATAAATATACTCACCTCCTCAGGTCAAAAACTTTAATTCATCTTTTGTCTTCACCCATTACATCTCATTTATCTACAAGTCCTGTTGATTCCACCTGCAAAATACATCTCAAGTCTGCCCCAGGTTCTTCATTTTCACTGCAGCTACCCTTGTTCAAGACATCACCATCTCTCATTTGGATAACAGGAATAGCCTCTGGACACTGATCTCTCTGGTTCCCACTCTTGCTCCCCAACAGTGCTTTCTTTATACAGTAGCCAAAGGAATATTTTAAAACTATAAATCAAATCATGTCACACTTAAAATTGTTCCCCATCTGGAGCACTGAAAATACCAAATGCTGGAAAGGATGTGGATCAACAGAAACTCATTCGCTGTTAGTGGGAATGCAAAATGGTACAGCAAAAGACAGTCTGGCAGTTTCTTACAAAACTAAATATACTCTTACCATGTAATTCAGGAATCAAGCTCCTTGGTATTTACCCAAAGGAGTTGAAAGGTTATGTCTACACAAAAACCTGCATATGAATGCTTATAGCAGCCTTATTCATAATGGCCAAAACTTGGAAACAACCAAGATATTCTTCAGTAGGTGAATGGATAAATACAATGTAGTATGTCAATCCAATTAAATATAATTCAGTCTTAAAAAGGAATGAGCTATCAAACCATGAAAAGAGTGGAGGAAATCACTAAGTAAAAGAAGCCAATCTGAAAAGGCTATATACTGTATGATTACAACTATATGACATTCTGGAAGAGGCAAAACCATGGAGACAGTAAAAAGATCAGTGGGTATCAAGAGTTCAGGAAACTGAGGGAGAAAGGAAGGGATTAATAGGTGAAGCATGGGATTTTTAGGGTGGTGAAACTATTCTGAATGATACTGTAATGGTGGCCATTGTACATTTGTCCAAACTCATACAATGTACAACACCAAGAATGAACCCTAATGTAAACTGTGGACTCTTGCTGTCTGATCACACTGACCTTTAGTGTCTCCGGAGCACATGCTCATTTTTTACCTCAGGGCCTTTGCACATATTGTAACCTTCTGGTGGGGAACGTTCTGCCCCAGATAGTGCCTGATTGACTCCTTGTTGTTGCGCAGGTCTCTGCTTTTTGTCACCTCCTTAAAGAGGCTGTCCCTGATGACCATCCAAACTAGGATATCCCCTTATTCCTGCCCTGCCGCTGCTATTGGTTCACTATGTTTTGTTGTCTTCTTAGCATGCATTCCAATTCAAAAGTATCTTATTTATTCATGTTTGCTTCATCCCTGCCGTAAACCCTGGCATATCATGGAACCTCAATACGTATTTGTTGAACTTGTGGCATAGGAAATAAAATAAAGTTTTAGATAAGATTTACCCTAAGGAATCATTCAGAAAATTGCACAAGTACTTATTTTATTTATGTCTCTATCTCTGTCACATCAAATGGCTCTGATCCATAACATCATGGTGAGGGAAGAGACCAAATTAGTATCATTCATTCAAAATATAGCTCAGTGTCCAGCATTGTGCTTGGTGCACAGTAAGTGCTCGGTAATTATCTGATGAAAGAGTAGATAAATGAATAAATAAATGAAGGAAAAACACACAAAATAATAACATCTATTTTCACCTATGATTTCACTAAAGTTAGTTTTTTATGTCATATTTCAAATAAAAGGATGACAACTCAGTTGCATTTTTCAACATTTGACTTAACAGAGATACACTCAGAAATTTTATAATTAATAGATAGACCATTTCCTCTCCTTTGTACCCTCAGTCCAATCAGTCACCACTTCTGGTAGCTTCTACCTCCTGGATATCCCTGTGCACTGCTCTTGACTCCCATAATCTCTACCTTTGCTTAAGCCTTAGGGCTTCTTGCCTGGGTGATTGGTCTCCCTGCTGCCAGTCTTTTTGCTCTCTGATCCCTCCTCTCACAGCTGCACAGAAACACATTTCCAAATCACAAATCTGATCGTGTCACTCTCCTGATTAAAACACTTCTAGGATGTGTTAGCTTCATCCTTAGCTTCTAGGATGAGGCTCAAACTTCTCCATCTCCCGTTAGCCCCATCTTCTGTCATACCTCCAGTCACAGTGACCTTTAGTTCCCCAAACAGCACACAGGTTCACGCCTCTGTGTGACATTGCTTTGGTTTCCTCAGTGTAGAATTCCTTTCCTTCCCTGCCCATTCTTCCAAACTCTCCATTCAAACTTCTTCCCACAAGTCCTCCCCAGTGTTCCCTGATCTCCCCACCCCTGTCTTACTGAGATCCCCACTTCTGTCACACACACTGTCTTACATAGAGCAACTTACTCGCTAAGTGGTCTTGTGCAAGTGACTTAATTGCTCCCTCTCTGCCTCAGTTTCTTTATCTGTAAACCGGGAATAATAAAAAGGGCATTGTGAATGACATGTAAAGTGTTTTTTAAAAAAAGACTGGACTTTATATATGTAGCACTTTTCATATTGTATATAATTATAAATTTACATTGCCCTCTTCTTCTCTGGAGTCACCCTTTCTACTCCCTGCCTACCAAAACAAATGAGCTTCAAGTTTCTGTATCCTGGTGGTTAGGGTCTTCTCTCGGCCCAGGGAGAATAAATACAGGTTTGCTTTGCAAAGTCTTAGCTTATAGAGGAAATAAGTAAAGCTAGATTTTTCAGGAGAGATAGACAGTATCCCTAAGACAAGGGATGTCATGTGTCTGTAAAGGAGTTGGAGGGGGGGCTTTGTCTCATTCCCACCTCGAGGAGGTTGGATGGGGAATGGTGCTGGCTACCTGGCCACCAAGCTGTGGGTGGGAACCATGGTGAAAGAGCCGCTGGCCCACTATTGATGCTACGTGAATAGAGTTGCTAACTTGTCTTAGTGATGTGACCCAAGACCAGCGGTCATTCTCCCAGGGGGCAATACTATAACTGCCTCAAATTCTTGTATAACCCTAAGGAGGTGAAGGGATCTCCCTAACATGACTGAAATTTAAAACATCACAAATCTTTGAATAAATGTTCAGAGCCATACTTGATTTCATTTAGAACATATAAAGCTTAATTGAAGTCATTTTTTTCACCTGAGTTATCTGGAACAAATTTATACTCCTCCCATTTATGTGCAGTGTAACTCTCTGTATGTGCATGTGTGTATTTGTTAGTCTGTATGTCATAGTATATGTGATATGAGAAGAAATGGCAGGTATTAAGAGTTGCAATATTTATCAAATAAAAATACCAGATGTACATTTACATTTAAATTCCATATACATATGAATAATTTTTTAGAATAAGAATATCTCATGCAATATTTGGGATGTACTTATATAAAAATTTATTCATTGTTTATCTGAGTTCAAACATAGCTGGGTTCCTGTATTTCATTTGGCAACCCTAGCAGGTATGTGTGTCTATGTGTGCATGTGTATATATGTGTGTGTGCATGTGCATGCATGCAGCTGCATGTATGGGGGCTGGGAGACTCTGCTTGCAGTATTAGATTAGAAACTTAATTTACTTTTTCTCTTGTTTAACATGGCTAAAAATTAAAGACCTTATAGAAACATACACAGGGAACAGTGCCTGACATAGTACAATAACTGTGAATGTTTTCAGATTCCCTGAGCTCTCTTAAAGCATACTGAGCCAAGTCAAGCATATAAAAACTTATTTGGCCAACTTCTGTGTCCCATCTCCTTCCCATTTTTTTCTCCTTCTCAATGGGGTCACCTTTACTTTGATTCACAATTTCACGAGGACAACAGCACTTAACAATGGTATCTGTTATTTTGTATTATCAAGCATAGATAGATGCATCTAGAAAAAATGAAGCTCATGCAAGGACAACAAGTGTAAGTCAAAACTGCTCCACATAAACCGGTCGACCCAGTCTTACCAGGACTTCAGTTTTAAGACCTTCCCTGCATCTGCTTACGTTCCTGACCTTTTCAGGTTGGGTGTCATTATCCCTGACATAACCCATAGAAAGACAGCTTTGCTGGATTCAAAGGTGCATTTCAATAAAAGGAATAGCCTGTCTCTCTGGATAACTATGATACTCAAGTCAGCTTATATAGAGGAGTCCATTCCCATAATCTAGGGCTATTGTTCAAATTCCTCCTCCTCCTGGGCAGTTTGGTAGCATTCTGGGGATGGTATCTGTAGTGTGTCCCAACTTTTCCAGCTTAAATAGCTCAATCCCCACAGCTGGCCCTACCAGTTGCTTCTGCAGTAGGACAATGCTTGGACCTGGGCATTTAGCAAGGTTTCTTCCACAGACTTGGGCTGATTACTGCTTCATTGATCTGTCTCATCCCTGCATTATTCTTTCTCTTGACTACCATGCTACTGGAAGAATATTAAAATATCCATGGATTAATTAGTTCTGCCCTCATAAGCCAATCATTGAATGATTTCAACTGCATATTTGCAAAAGCTAGCGGTCTCTTTGACTTGAATCTCTGTGTTAGGGCCTCTTGTTGTGGTCATAATCCCTCTAGGTTTATGCCGTTGCTACTTCAAAGGGCCAATCATCTTGGATGATTCCACAGTAAAGACTTAAAGTTTGTCTGCAAGGCCAGATGGAAAGAGCTCTTTTCCAGCTGACTTGGTTTTATCAGCCACAATAACAGCCAGTCAATGAGCTATCTATGGACTCATGCATGGATGATCCAATTCAGTTGTTAAGGTGCCTGAAATAACATCATCTCATTGATTGCTTCACCATTAATGACAATCAGCTCTTATGATGCCCCAAAATAGCTATTAGATTGGGAACTTTTCAATAGAGTCATAATCATGGCAGGTACGTAGATATGGCCCAGATGGGTCCCACGGGATGCTTCCTTGCCTTAATTCCAAAAGATGAGCTTTCCTGATTGTGATTATAATAAGGGAATGCATTGTGTGTGAAGGGCTGGGGAGATGGAGGGTGTCAGCCAGTTTAGGATGAACAATCCTTTTCTCAGTGAGCACAGGTGAGGTTCTTCCTTTGGTCAGTGATCACAGCCAAGGGGACTCTCACTATTTCTAATTTTCATAATTACCATAAACTTATAGTAGTCACTTCATTTCTCACAGAGACCTACTTGTTCTCTCAAATCCAGATAAACTGGCAATGGCAGCGAAATAATCCATAATTTTAACAACTGTATTGAATCAACCACAAAGGAGCTGAGTCAATGAAAAGTGATTGCCCACAATCTGCTCTTTTTTTCCCATTTTGTTTCAAATGGAAGCAAACATGTATATATATTGTTTGTATTTATCTGATTTATGATCATTTGTTTCTTGTTTGAATAGAAATGAGCAAGTCTGGTCCATTTACTCATTCAGGAAAAGAAAGTGTTTTACACTCAGTGGTCCAAAATGTACTTCATATTATTTTTAGAAGTGGGTAGAAAATAAATTACACATTTTTTAAGAATAAAAGGAGTTTCAAGCCCTGAAATTACATTGAAACATTAAATTTATAGAAAAATATAGGAGAACGTATCCAAAAAGCCCTTTTGTATGAGAAAAGAAAATCTTTGTATAATGAGTGCAGAATAAGTACAGAAAGCATGAAAATGGAAACATACAAAGTAAAAACATTTAAAAGCATTGAAGTGCAAATACATAAATTATTTTTCCACTTGGAAAACAAAAACTAATGTATTATATTGGTTACATATATATCTATAGATAGATAGATACACACACACACACATATATATATATATACACATATATATATATATATATATATATATATATATATATATACACATATATATATATATCTTCAGGCAAAAATATGGTTTTCCAATTTGGGCCTTTTTGTTATAGGGAAATTTGATCAGATTCTGGAGGGTGAAGAAACAGAAGCAAAGGAGCTAAATTCTCCCATAGGTAGTTTGTAGTTAGTCTCTCCTGCTAAAGGACATAGCCCTGATAAATGCAGGCTCAGAGCTACTTTTTACTATTCCTGGTAGGCTCTGTGCATTTCTCTTGACTCTCCACTTCTCAGTGTACCTACTGAGTTAAACTTGACTACAGAAATCAACTTCATATACTTGAAGAAATGATAACATTTTATTTTACCATAGATGTCACAAATGTTGGTACTGTCATCAGATAACATTCTCATAGGGAGAAAACTGCTTTGTTTGACCAGACAACAAATTTTCTTTTGAAAATTCAAAGTATATTAAGGAGCAACTGGTATTTATAGTCTTCGGATTATAGAATATTTTTCTTTTAACTAAAAGAAGGACTCCACTGTGCTCTGAAATTACAAAAACCAACAGGCTCTGGGACAGTTTATGCTGTCCAGAGGAATACTTGTTATAGGAATACTTGAGCTGCAAGGTGAGTGGTCCTCATGCAGAACAAGCCACACCTCAGAGGCTTGATTCAAGACGGACTTGTTCCAGTAGCTATGCCTTTGCTTCAACTAACATCCCAAATCCTCTATTCTTGTTCTTTCTTTCCATTCAGCACTAACTTTGTTACTCACTGGCTGTATGATCCTGGGGGGAGGAATTTATTTCCTCTGGGACTTAGTTTTTCCATCTGGAAAACAAGGATTTGAGGTTTGCTCAGTGGTTCACAACCATTCATTTTGATGGCATCACCTTAATGGATACTGTTCATATGGGTACTCACCTTGGTGACCCCAGATGTAACAAAGCTCAGGGTACTACAACAATTTGTCAGTTGCTCTGTGATGGTGAACCAATGTGTTGTTGGCTGTGGAAAAGGTAAGGTGTCAGCTGCAACAACCATTTTTTCCCATTTCACTGTGCAAATGACTAAGAATGAAGTTCCTATAGGTATAACATAGAATGATCTCTAATTTAAATAAAATTTTTAAGGAAATACTGTCCAACTTTCGTACTCTATCTTACTTAACAAACTACTTCTCACATTCCTCCCAACTCTTTAGAAGACATTAGTGTTTGGTGATTTTATAAAGAGGAAATATAGTGCAGTATCTCAGCAATGAGGTTAATAAATTGCTGTTACAACAAATAAGGGATCTCACAAACATAGTACTGAGAAGGATAAACCAGGTACAAAAGATAAATATGGCATGATTCCTTCTACATAGAGTTAAAAACAGACAAAGTTAGACAGAGACATTGGACTAGTAGTTAGTTATGTTAATGAAGAGTTATGACTGGAGAGGCAGGAGGTAGTTTCTGGAGTTCTGGGAAAGTTCTATTTCTTTATCTGGGTAGGGGTATGTGTTTGCTTTGTGAAGATTCATCACACTCTAGACTTAAGATTTGAGCACTTTCCACATAGATATATTTAGTTAAAATGATTCCGTAAATAAAAGGTACACAGGGCTAGATATCCTAAAAGGGAAAGACAGCAGAGAAAAATAACATTATCTGTTGAGTGTTTACCATGTGCCAGGCACTGGTGAAATGTTTGTGGATACATTATCTCATTTAATTCTCATGACACTATTCAAATGCTATTATCCCCAGTTTACTGATGAGAAAACCACAGTACAGTAAGTTCCCTACATACAAACCTGCAAGTTGTGAACTTTCAAAGATGCAAACGTGCGTTCACATGTCTAATCACATGTCCGTTCACATGTCTGGCGTACATTGTCACGTGCGTGCATCCTCTACAAATGGTTGTGCTTTTGTGTACTTTACTGTACAGTACTCTTGCTGTGCAACACAAGGAGCTTACTAATGAAGACCTGATGGAGTTGGAGGCCCAGAGAAAGGACAGAGAGAGACAAGAGGAAGAAGAAGTAACTGAAGAACCCAAGAGATTCACGACACGGGAAACGGCAAGGGGATTTTCTTTATTTGAGGTGGCACCGTTAGTTTTTGAGGCACAGGACCTGAATGTAGAACAGTATACAAAGGTTACGGAAGCCCTTCAGAATGCAATCCAGTGCTACCGTGTTATCTATGACACGAAAAAAAGAACTACTACCCAGACATCACTGAATCGTTTTATCAAGAGGGTAGGTAGAAATGAGTCCAGCAAGAAACCAGAACCTGTGCCATCAACGTCAGGCATGAGTGAAATTGCAGCTTGCCCTCTGTCTCCTATTGCTGACGATCCTTCAGCTCTACCATCTCCCACCTCTTCTCCCTCCTCCAGTCAGTAACTCTTCTTGCCTGTTCACTTGATGCCAGCGCCTGTATGCCAGCTGTTGTACTGTACTACTGTACTTTTCAAGGTACTGTACTGTAAGATTAAAAATATTTTCCTTATTTTTTCGTGTTTGTTTTTTATGTATCATTTGTGTGAAAAGTATTATAAACCTATTACAGTACAGTATTATATAGCCAATTGTGTTAGCTGGGTACCTAGGCTAATTCTGTTGGACTTAAGAACAAATTGGACTTAACGAACACGCTCTCGGAATGTAACTCGTTCGTATGTAGGGGACTTACTGTACAGAGAGATAAATTAATATGTCCAAGGTCCATGCAGATAGAGACAGGTGACAAACCTCAGACTTTTGGATGCAGGGCGATTGCTCTGACCACCGCAGTGCAGGAAACGATGCACTCATTGTGTCATGGGCCCCAGTGTGTGTGTTGGCGAGGGAGGTCATTTACTGTCCTGGAACCTCAGTTTCCTCCACTGCCTCTTTTAGCTCCCACATTCTAGCTTCATCTTGATTTGCTAACAGATTCACTTGTCTCTCCACTTCCCCTTTTGACCTTGGTCACCTCCCTCAAAAAAACCGTCCAGTTACAGTCCAGTGATTTATTAGCATACAAATAGAACTTTAGCCTAAAAGTACAACTGCAGAATCATTTTTTTCCCTTTGTAGGCCTATGGAGTGCTGCATATGTAGGGATTGCCTGAATGTGTTCTGCTGGAATGTTGTTATCATTTAACACAATTCTGTCAACCTTTTTTTTTTTAACATCTTTATTAGAGTATAATTGCTTTTCAATGGTGTGTTAGTTTCTGCTTTATAACAAAGTGAATCAGTTATACATATACATATGTTCCCATATCTCTTCCCTCTTGTGTCTCCCTCCCTCCCACCCTCCCTATCCCACCCCTCTAGGTGGTCACAAACCACCTAGCTCATCTCCCTGTGCTATGCGGCTGCTTCCCACTAGCTATCTATTTTACGTTTGGTAGTATATATATGTCCATGCCACTCTCTCACTTTGTCACAGCTTACCCTTCCCCCTCCCCATATCCTCAAGTCTGTGCTCTAGTAGGTCTGTGTCTTTATTCCCGTCTTACCCCTAGGTTCTTCATTACCTTTTTTTTTTTTTCTTAGGTTCCATATATATGTGTTGGCATACGGTATTTGTTTTTCTCTTTCTGACTTACTTCACTCTGTATGACAGACTCTAGGTCCATCCACCTCACTACCAATCAATCAATTTCGTTTCTTTGTATGGCTGAGTAATACTCCATTGTATATATGTGCCACATCTTCTTTATCCATTCATCTGTTGGTGGACACTTAGGTTGCTTCCATGTCCTGGCTATTGTAAATAGAGCTGCAATGAACATTTTGGTACATGACTCTTTTTGAATTATGGTTTTCTCAGGGTATATGCCCAGTAGTGGGATTGCTGGGACGTATGGTAGTTGTATTTGTAGTTTTTTAAGGAACCTCCATACTGTTCTCCATAGTGGCTGTATCAATTTACATTCCCACCAATAGTGCAAGAGTGTTCCCTTTTCTCCACACCCTCTCCAGCATTTATTGTTTGTAGATTTTTTGATGATGGCCATTCTGACCGGTGTGAGATGATACCTCATTGTAGTTTTGATTTGCATTTCTCTAATGATTAATGATGTTGAGCATTCTTTCATGTGTTTGTTGGCAATCTGTATGTCTTCTTTGGAGAAATGTCTATTTAGGTCTTCTGCCCATTTTTGGATTGGGTTGTTTGTTTTTTTGTTATTGAGCTGCATGAGCTGCTTGTAAATTTTGGAGATTAATCCTTTGTCAGTTGCTTCATTTGCAAATATTTTCTCCCATTCTGAGGGTTGTCTTTTGCTTTTGTTTATGGTTTCCTTTGCTGTGCAAAGGCTTTTAAGTTTCATTAGGTCCCATTTGTTTATTTTTGTTTTTATTTCCATTTCTCTAGGAGGTGGGTCAAAAAGGATCTTGCTGTGATTTATGTCATAGAGCCTTCTGCCTATGTTTTCCTCTAAGAGTTTGTGTCTGGCCTTACATTTAGGTCTTTAATCCATTTTGAGTTTATTTTTGTGTATGGTGTTAGGGAGTGTTCTAATTTCATACTTTTACATGTACCTGTCCAGTTTCCCCAGCACCGCTTTGCTGCGTTCTTGCCACCACCCAAACAGGGGCTGGGTTCCCTAAACAAGGCGCTGCTGGGCTGCATCCTGTTCATTAGATAATGCCTTTTGAGGAATGCATCCCAGCACTTGAGGCAGCTCCCAGCAGAACAACCTGCCATTTGTGATGCCTTCTTCAGGTTAAACATTTTAGATTAATCAATAAGTAAATGGCAAATAAATGGCATGAGCCCTGTGTCCAATATAAATGAGATCAAGGGAAGAAGCAGAAAAGGGCAGTTTCGGCATTGTCCAATACGCCTTGAGCAGCGCTCCCTTCAGCTCTGTCTACTTGAGGTGAAACATCCAGATGAAAAGTGAACAATGCAGTGCATCATCCAGATGTTTTAGAGCATCAGGGTGTCTGGCGTCCTTTACCTTAACACACTGACTTCATTTTGAGATGCCAAAGGTGCTATTGTTCTGAATCTCTGTCACCCAGAAGAAAGGTCGTGACTCTGGTGAGACATTCTCCTTCCTACAATATAAATCTAACCAGCTAGCCTGGGGAATAGAGGGACGAAAATTCAAGGCCAGCACAGAAGCATCTTAGCTTTGAGAATTTGCCAAACACTGCCAAATACACGTTTCATAAGGAATTCCCTTCATTTCTCCCAATTCCTTCTGCTAATTTACCTCAGTTACACTTTTCAGATGTGTATAACATATTTTTGAGGAAAAATATGTCATAGCCAAAAGAGCTGACCTTCGTGCATTTTCAGACTCTGTGCTGTGTCCCTGACAAATGAGACACCAAGGCCTTTCCATATTCTGTTTGGGGGTCTATTGGCTGAGGAATCCTTGTTCATCCCACCTGCCTGGCATCTAGGATCATGATGAATTGTGTCCAACTCTAGCCTCAGATTGTTTTTTAACATTTAATTTAGTTTCTTCCTGTGCTTGGGTGAACATGGCCATGTTATGGATTTCTGCTCTAATGTACACCAGCAGGCTGGAAGAACAAGCCTCAGCAAGCTGTGGAAATTAGAGAGGCTGGATCAATAGGCAAGGTCACGACCCCCCGGCTCCGATTCTGTACACTGTCCTGAAATTCTCTCCCTTGAAAATCCTCCTGCTGCTTCTAATGTGAAGCCATGTGTATTCCCAGAGAGGAATTCATGTAAACAGCCTACCCCAGCCTCTCACATCTCAGGGATCACAAACACTGAAAAATTTGTGTAAACAACAGTCTAGGAATATAAACATCTGGGCATTCGCTTTATGTGCCATTTGTTAACTCCATTGTCCAAAGACCCTTTCAGAGGGAGCACAAATAGATGAGGACAAAGACAAAGCAGACCTGCCAATTCTGGAGCAAACCTCTAAGAAATTATCTTTTATCATACACCTACCTCAAACAAAAGGCACAATCTTCCGTGCCTATGCCTTGACATTTTTATAGAACACAGAATGGTAAAAAATCAAACTGATTTAAACTCTCAGGAATATCCCTGGTCTCAATGAAATATAGATTGAGGAGAAAATACTTGAAAATATTTTAAAAGATAGCAGATGCCAATAATACTGCAAATTTAGATCTTGTCAATATAAAGGACCTGCCTTTTCAAATACAAAGCAATATTCCTAAAAGACTAGTTTTCCGTCTGGAGATTTAGAAGTTTATGTTGTTCAGACTTATAATTTTCCTGGATGGAAATAACTAATGCATCAAAACTTCAAACCTGCAAAAGCAAACCTGCTACTGGTAATTTATCATATTCACTAATCACTGGTTCCAAAATGACCTGACATCAGAATGATCAATTTAAGGGAAAAAAAATCTTAAAGGTCTGTCTTTTGAGGAGAAGGTTAAGGGTGTGAAAAAAAATGGGAGAAGAAGGGAGGTTCAGGTCAGGAAGAAGAAAATGCAGTCCCAAGAGCCCCTTTTCCTCTGTAATGTGGGTGCCACTTTCACTTTGTAACTCTGAAGCTGCATAGCCCAGAGAAGGGGGATCTCTTTTATTTGGAGAGTAAATTCAGTATGTGATAAGGCACATCCTTATCTAAACCCCTATGCAGGAACAACAGCAGAAGCACTTTCTGTACAGCCCAGTAATTCTATAGTGTTTGGTAGTTTTGCTTCAGAATTTAGAAAAAGGTTTGTATTCAGAAGAGGTATCCTTCTGTTTCATTTTTGAGAAACCACTTAGTCAGTCTCCTGTCTTTCTATTATATCAGAGATCTTAGACAAAATAACATCACACTTTAAATGTTCGGATGGATAATTAGTTTATTGAGATATTGCTTTGTACTTGAGAATGTATATCCTTGCTGCCAAAGGATATTATTTGCAAGAACTTGAGAAAATTAGGAGGTTTTCTTTGCAGCACAAGGATTAAATGCAAAACGGAGTGAATTTGCATTTTGCTAGCACTTGATTTTAAAGGGGAAATATACACATATATCTTACTTTCTATGGAAGTGCTAAAAGAATCACATTTGTTCCTATCCTATAGGAATAGCCTCAATTAAAGATCTATATATGAACGGGGATTGGGTGACGATTGGTGAAGGAGTGATTTAGAAGACACAAAAAGGCAAGAGATGAGGATTTACTACTACTGCTACTATGTTTTCTACTCCATTTCTAAGTGGAGGCTTTCAGTTTAAAAATAAAGTTCAAGTTTGATGACAACGGCAGGTCACAAAGAGTATTTTGGATGAATAAGTGGCAATGTAGAATAATAAAGTCTATAGCAGGATCCAGACTAAACTCAAAAGTATCTTCTCTTAGGCGAAATATTTACCATGTCAGTTTTTCAGATGATGCACCTAAGATCTTGAGACATTTAGATGTCTGGTCCAAAGTCTTCCAGTGAGGGGTACAGAATAGACTAGAATTTTGTGTTTCTGCTTCTTGATATAGGGCTTAACCTTCATATAAGGCTGTGTCCCATTTCAGGGATCTACAGGATTCTACCCCCTAACGCACATTTAGAACTCTACCACAATAAAGGGTTCTGTCCCAATACAGGGCTCGATTCATAATATAGGGCTATACCCTCCTGTACAGGGATTTGCCTCCGTTCTGGCAATTTAACACTGCGTAACAATTTACCCCTAAAATCAGTGGCTCAAAACATAAACAGGATTTATTTGTTCATGAATCTATGATTCAGACAAAGCTTAATGTATATAGCTTGACTGTGTCTCACGTGGCATCTTCTGGGGCATATTGTATCATCTGGAGCTTCTTCAATCAAACTGGCTGTTGGCCGCAGCCTCAGTTCCTTTGCATACGTCCTTTCCACCTGGGCTAATTTGGGCTTTCTCACAGCATGATGGCAGGCCTTGTCAGAGTGGAGTGGGCAGGCGTCACCCAAAGATCTAGCCTTGGAAGCCACATAGCATCCCTTCTGCCTTAAGCTATTAGTTGAAGCAAACAGAAGCCCCTGCCCAAATCCGAGAGAAGAGAACACAGACCTCACTTCTCAGTGGGAGGAGCCTCAATATCACATTGTAAGGTGAGCAAATGGAATGGGTGATATTGTTGCTTGTAGGAAAATACAATCTGTCACAATCTGCCTTCTGGCCACAACAATTCAAATCCCACACATGCAAAATTTTCTCATGCCCTCTCTCTGAGCCCCCACATCTCAACCTATTAAGGCCTCAGCTTTAAGTCCAGGATCTCTTTGTCTAAATTAGGTCCTGATGAGCAGGAGGCTTTTCCAGTGTGGTTACTCACTCTGCTCCTAGAGCACTGGTCCTCTTGATATTAAGCCCTGTGAAGTTATGAAGAGACATAACTCTGCGTGGAAGGATAGCTCATTTCTGCTCCACTTGGCCTCAAATAGGGTGGCTCTAAGGCTGGGGACTGGAATCATCTGAAGTGTCATTCACTCACATGCCCAATAAGTGGATATTGGCAGGAGGCCCTCAGTTTCTCTCCAGATGAGCCTTTCCATGTGGTTTCTTTGCGTGGTGAGCTTGGGCTTCCTCACGGCTTGATGGCTGGCTTTCCCAGAGCGAACATCCCAGAGTGAGCTAGCTGGAAGCTATCATCTTTTTGTGAGCTGGCCTCAGAAGTCACGGAGCATCACTCTGCTGCACTCTATTGGTTGGAGCAGCCTCAAGTTCTGTCCAGATTCAAGTGGAAGAGCCCTAGGCTCCAGTCTCAGTGGGAGAAGCCTCAAAATTACATTGTAAGAAGAGCAGGGGGGATGGGAGACATCATTGTTGTCATTTAGGGAAATGCAGTCTGCTGGAATGGGCTGCCTTGCAGATCAGTGAACTCCTTTTCACTGGGGCCATTCACACTGAGACTGAATGACCAGCAGGCAGCAGTGATGTAGAGGGGATTCTGTTATGGGTAGAAGGTTTGACTATATGACCTCTGATGTCTCTTCCAAATCTCAAATTATATGATGCTGTGAAAAAGTCAATTGAACCCAGGTAATTTAAAGATCTCAGGGAATGGAATTGTATAGCCCTGTGACATAAGAAAAGGGACAGGGGAAATGGATGTATAGATAAATAGAACGGGCCAAGAATGCAGTTCTAAGACAGTCTGTGTCCAAATATTAGGACCGTGTCTACTAAAAAGAACAAAATGCCATGACCTCAGCCAGAGTGCAGGGGGATACTGTCCAGGCTGGTGAGGAAGGTGGCAGCTCATCTAGGAGTTTACATTAAGGACTAAAACCAGAATGAACCTGAAAGCACGCAGAGAAAAGGAATGTACCTTCTGCTGGTCTGGAAGGCAGACACATGCAAAAAGTTGTGAGCCTTTAGATCAATAAGAGTTAAATGTGATTGTGTGTGTGAAAGGACTTTATAAACTGTAAAGTGATGTATCAATTTGTTTATTGTGTTTGGGACTTTCATTCATACAGCAGAGACTTTTGTAAACAAAGCTGAACCCTCTCTTGCTCTCTATCCCACGCATGGATTTCTTACCTTCGGTCAGATCATCATTCCATGAAGTGGTTTGTCTGTGTGCTTCCTGTGAGATCCTTTCTTAATATTCTCAGTCAATCAATCAGTTTGGTTAAAATATTGGCTCCTAACCAATGGCAGGGGTTGTGTCAGTGGGCACAGCCTCAGAGGATATTGCTCTGGGTCTGCTTGTTGTCTCTTATCGCATCCTCTTCTCATCAGTTTTTCAAAACCAGGCACTTTTTCTGCTGCTCTTCACTGGGCTGGCTTCCAACAGTACCTTGCTCTGGGGCAGAACTGTAAGGGCAAATGCATAATTCAGTGGTTTGTACTTTGCATCTATTAACCATGGGACCAAATGCAGGAATGACACAATGGTGAGGCTTTTGCTTAGATAGTGTTTTTTCTGAGTGAGGCTTAACATTCAAACCAATTTATAGTTCCTTTGCATAGTAGATAAGTATCATAATAGTCTTTTAATAGATGACTCAACGGAAACACATACATTATAAGGTCGATGTCACTGCAAATTATTACAACAGGTCCAATTCAAGGGTCCTAACTCTCTATATCTAAATTTTACTACTAGCTTATACATAGTACATAGTAGGTATTTAAAAATATCCATTGAACTTTACTATATTATCAATAGGCAATTAAATAAAATGCAACTTCAAGGGTTTTTTAAAATCCAAGACTGACTTGAAACAGACCCATTCAACTGGTTTGAAAATCTGGCAGAATGATAACCATTATGTTTCCATTGGATAAATGATGGCAGTTAGATAAGGTCTCAACTTTATGCTAGGTTTGAAAGTAGAGATAGAGCTAAACCTTTATTTAGCTTTATTGTGCGAAATCTTTATTTCTTTTCTATACCTTACACTTAAATATCTTTTACAAAGTACAAATATTCATGATTTTATTAATTCAGAGAATAAGCCTTGATGATCAGTTGGCATAAATATCATTCCCATTTAAAAGATGGGAGTCAAAAGGGTAGAAGTGATTCACTGGGAATTAGAGCCTAGACCCATACTTTGGTTCAATTTTTTTTCCATTGCACTGCGATGTTAGCTAATAATAATAATAATAACAACTATTCATTGAATGTTTATTGTGTTCCAGGCCCTGTGCTAAGTGTTTCACCCACATTATCTCGTGTAATCTTCACAAGAACTCTTAAAGGAGACATTATCTTTAGTGTCATTTTACAGATGAATAAACTCAGGTTCAGAGAGTTTGGGTAACTTGTGACAAAATCTAAAGCTAGCAAGTGAAAAAGATGGGTTTTGAAACTATGCAAAAGTGTTTAACCACACACAGTGCTGTATAATTTCTTGCACCAGATTCCACAGAGAAAACTGGAGATGGTGGTAAAGAGTGTTGGTGAAAGAAATGGATAGGTATTCATTTAGAATAATTTAAATTTTAAAATTAAGACTCAGTTTTATATGAATAAAAACCCTTACTCCTGAAAAGTTGAAGCTTCCTCCCTCTCCTCCAATTACTCTGTCACAGACCAGTTGATGCTCAAGTAGGAAGGAATGTTCTCTGGAGTGGATTTATATTTTATAAGATGGAATAGGCCATTTTCATGCCCCATTCACTCAGGCCTGTTCTCTGTCTGTATCCTGGTAACACCTAAGCGTCTGTCCACTCAAGGATATCATCTACCTTGGACAGGCCAGCCTGTGTAAACCACACTTTCCAGTTGCCTGGTTATCATTACTAATGTATCAGAATGCTTTCTGTGCATCTTTCAACCCAGTGAGCCGCAATTTTCTTATTCAACATGTTGTCTCTAGAAATTAGACTTCTTGTTTAATGTGATCCTTCTCCTCTGCCTCAGGCTAGCTCTTCAGGGCCTCCATCTCAGGCTGCACATCAGCCACTCTCACTGATGTTAAAGGCAGTGATGGGAGGATTTAGATTAAGGAAGTTTCCTTAAGAGCTCCTTCATCCTGATCTTCTACAATAAGCTAAAATCTAGGGAAATATCAAATGAGTCCAGGAACTTAACTCAGTCTGACCTTGAGGTATCAGGTTACATGTAAGATATCTTGATGTGGGTGTCAAGTTGGGTCAAGCAAGGCCAGGTTCCTGACTTCCACTGCTATGATTCTCTGCCTACTCAACTTCCCATCACAGTGCTGAGGCTCACACAATGACTGATTTCCTAAGCAAGAGACTCAACAATATGTTGGGATCAACATTGCTGCCGGTTTGCACTCAAAAAAAAACCTATGGCCAAAATATCCTTCCACTTTTCCTCTCTGAACCTAAAACTATGACCTGGGTTCAGATACTTCCAATTTTTTCCCTTCTTATTATATCATTAAAATGCATCCCCTCTTCAAGTGCTCATTCTGCCTAATGGGAAAATAGGTTGAAAATTCCCCTAGATTGCTTCTTACCTAAACACGAAGCTCCATGGCTTCCAGTCACTTGTCATTTCATGTCATGTGTAATTATATCACACAAATAACTTTATTTAAGAACGTGGACCACGCTGAACTGAGGTTGCTATGGCCTGACTGTTTGTGTCCCCCAAAAGTCATATGTTGAATTTTAACCCCCCAAAGATGGTGTATTAGGAGGTGGGGCCTTTGGGAGGTGCTTAGGTCATGAGGATGGGACCTTCATGAATGAGATTAGTGTTCTTATAAAAGAGTCCCCACAGAGATCCTTCACCCCTTCCACCATCTGAGGACAACATGAAAAGTCTGCGACCCAGAAGAGGGCTCTCACCTGACCATGGTGGTGCTTAATCTTGGACTTCCAGCCTCCAGAACTGTGAAAGATAAATTTCTGTTGTTTATAAGTTACTCAGCCTGTGGTATTATATTATAGTTCCTTGAACTAAATCCAGGTATGTTTATATAATACCAGCACTTTCAAGGAACCTAAAGTTTTCTATTACCTGTGGTCCTCAATTACCTGCCATAGTAAATTTTTTTAAGGTATAATGGTCTCCTTCTTGCTAAATCCAAGAAATGTCATTTGGCCTTTAGTCTTTCTCTTCTCTTTTCATCTTTTAAACACTGGTGACAATTCATTTGAATCTTGTGACAAAAATTTACCTAACAAATGGTGTCCCTATGTTTCTCTCTCCTGGTTCTCTCCCACCTCTCTGATTTTTTTCTCCTCATGTAGGGACCTCAGTTCTTGATTATCAGCCCTTATTCTTCCCAAATCTCACCGTGAGAGTAGTTACTCAGTCTTGGATTTCAGTACTATCACTGTGTAGATGAGTTTTAAATCTGCCTTGCCAACCTAATCCTATATCCCTTATCCTGCCATTTTCTTAACATCACCAAATACCAAATCTAACCCATCATCTCTCCCCCTGAAATAATTTTGTCCTGATTTTTCCACTTCCTTGAAAAATTAAGATGTGAAGAATAGGCAGATGTGGACTGATGTGGTAGCAGGCAACTTGAGAAGAAAAGAATACACTTGCAAGCATTTTCTAAGGGATAAACATAGGATTTAATGACTGGTAAGATATAAGGAATGATTCAAAGATAAAGAAGCTATTATTAGTCGAAGCACCTCCTTGGTGTCCTGGCAACAGGCGCTATGTCACTTTGACTCCCTTCTTTGTTCATGACTTACCTCCTTTCCCCAGCTAGCCAAAGCACTTTTTTTTAAACTACTTTTTCTTATTTTCATCCTCTACCCATAGCTGTAGGCTAAATAGATATTTGTTAAAATAATGAATAAATGCAATGAACATATCTCATTTTCAACCTTTTCTAAGGAAATTGATGTGATCTTCCAGTGGTTGCCAGAAGCTTTGAATGCTCACCCACCCTCTCAGTTCAGTTCTCTGCTGACAACTTTTGGAGGCCATTGTTGTTTTCAGTTTGTGGTAGGAATCTGAAATCCACATGATTCTTTCATCAACCACCTGATCTATATCAAAACTCTCTTATAAGCACAGTCATTCCAGGTCTTGGTTAATCCCTGAGGAGAGGCCTGATCCTCTTCTGCCATTTCCAGCTCTACTCATCCTCTTACCAGGGCACTTTGTGGCTCTTGTGGTCGGCAGAATCACGGCTCCTCAAAGATGACAACGTCCTCATTCCGGTAACCGGTGAATATGTTGGTTATGTGGAAAAAAGGACTTCGCAAATGTGATTAACAATTTGAGATGGGGAATATCCTAGATTAACTGGGCACACCTAATGTAAGCACAAGCGTTTTTCTAAGCGAAAGAGGAAGGCAGAAGCGTCAGAGGAGGAGATGTGATGATGGAAGCAGAGGGTGAAGTGAAATTGCTGGAAGGGGACCACAAGCCAAGGAATGAGGGCAAGCTTCTAGAATCTGGAAAAGGCAAGGGATGGATGCTCCCCTGGAGCTTCCAGAAGAAATGCCTTCTGACACATCGATTTTAACCCTGTCAGTCCCATTTTTGGGACTGTAAGATAATACATTTATGTTGTTTTAAGCCTATAAATTTGTGGTAATTTGTTATAGAATCTACTAATGCCCTAAACCAAACATTCATCACCATTCCATTATCCTGGTCATTGCCTAAGACTCCCCTTTTTGTTCATCCGTTTTACCCCAGACTCTCATTCCCAGATGGCTCTGTGCTTCCTCCGTGGACCTAACCTTCCACTGATCTTCTTTTCCAATTTTCCACTGAGTTCTCAGGGTTTTCTGTTATGTTGCACATAAATTCCCCTGTGTTCTCAATCTTCCTACCAAATGCATCCCCTAACTGCTGACTTTAACTGAAATGCTCTTTCCTGAGGATACCAACATCCTTGAAATTTCCTCAAGAAGATGCCTTTACTTTTCTTATATCCCAAGTATATCACTCCCAAAAGCAACAGGCTTGCCAAACATTACGCTTCTACCTTTGTATCCCTCTTGACTTCTTGTCACTCTCACCTTCTAGTGGCATGGTAACTTCCCCCTCATTTATTGTAGATTTTAAACTTGGACTGCTTAATTGGATCTCTGCAGCAAGCTCTGTTGTCATCTTAGGGGATTTGAGAATTGTTAGGAACAATCTGTTCTAGCCAATCCATCTCTTAATCTCTTCTACTCTAGTAAACTTCACCTCCACTCCTGCCATTCGTTACCAAGGGTACACTCTAGGGCTTCTCATCAGTTGGAATTTCTCCCCTGAAATCCTGCATTCAAATATACTCTAAGCAATTGAGTTGAAAATTAAAGATAAAAAATACCAGAACGTATTGCGTAGCCCCACCATACCCCATCTTTTTTTCTTGCGGTACGCGGGCCTCTCACTGTTGTGGCCTCTCCCGTTGCGGAGCACAGGCTCCGGACGTGCAGGCTCAGCGGCCATGGCTCACGGGCCCAGCCGCTCCGCCGCATGTGGGATCTTCCCGGACCGGGGCACGACCCCGCGTCCCCTGCATCAGCAGGCGGACTCTCAACCACTGCGCCACCAGGGAAGCCCTCATACCCCATCTTGAAGGAGACACCTGCTCTTCCTCTCATGATGCCTCACTCAGTAAACGGCAGTGCCATCCACGCATGAACCCAAGAAAGGTACTCGGGTCCCATCTTTAATTCTACTTCTGCAACGACATTTCTGCATCCAATATATCTATCTCTGAAATTGTCCTTTCTCTCCAACCCCACCATCACTACCCTAAATAATCCTCCCTCTGAATTACTGCTAATTTCAAATTGTTCTCTCCAGCCGATTCCCTTATACCTATCAAACTGAATTTTTTTCAGGTTTAGGTTGGTCTTTCTTAAATATGTTTTGATCAAGTTATTTCTCTGCTTAAAATCCTTCAAGAGTTTCCCATTGCCTTTGTAATAAAGTTCATCTTATCATATTCTTAATGATTGCTGCCTACCCTAGTAGCTTCACCTGGTTTCCCTGCCACATGCCATCTCTCCTCTCCTACCAACCTATACACACTCAGCCTAAGGTTGTCCTGAACTGCTTTCAGTTTTCCAAACTAATTTGGCTGTCAGTGTCACCTCCAAGCTTTTCTACCTGCTGTTCTCTCTGGCAATAACTCTGCTTCACTCCTTTACTTATCTGATGACACCACACATCCTTCAGATCTTAGCAGGCCTATTACTTTTTCTGAAAAGCCTTGCTTTATTTCCCATTCTGCTCCCTCATCTCATCATTGAGAAAGTCTCCTTTTCCATGGAGCAACCTGTACTTACATCTATTCTAGCACTTGTCACACTCTACTACAAATGTTTCTTTAGTTGTCTCTCTGACCAGTTCATAAACTTGAGGAAGTGGCTGTCCTTTTTAGTCTAGAAGCCTCAATGCATGACACAGCCGATCAGTAATTTTTACTGAAGTGACAAACTAACTAAATATAGATTTGTGTTCCTAAATATTCTTTCTCCCTTTTATTATCTTTATTAATTTGAGGCGTATGTCTATCCTCAATGGAGCTAAACTTTCACATCTAGATTAAATCATGTCTTTATGCGTATTTGCTAGGTGGTTCATTTTGTCTATCACATTAGCAAATATGCTTCTTTTCATGACCTGTATTTGATCCACACTGTCTTATGGGCGTGGTGTTCTAATTCATGTATCCATCTGTCATTGGTCCTGTCTTAAACCACATCCAACCACCCAAGAATTTCCTATGTATCCTGCTCTGGTGCAAGCATCCAGACACAGGTGTCTGTGTGGTTCCTGAAATACCCCAACTCCACCACCATCAACAACCCTATTTACCATCACAGAAGCCAGGAACTAACTCACAATTTGTTCCTTGGTCAGACTGAAACCCCAATCTGCCTGCAGAGCGGCTAGAAATCACCTCTACAGACCACTATGCTCTCAGCTGTTCTAAAAAACACTGATTCAAAGACTTTTTGTCCAATCACAAAGAGAATGGAGATAACCGAGAAACCTGAAGGAAACCATTCTCATTACATAATAATAAGACTAATGTCAGTCTCCTTGTACATAGAATGAAGAGGCTCTAAACCTTTCCAAGTAAGGAAGAGAACTCCCTTTTCCCTGCAAAAATATCATAAGACTCCCACATGATAGGTGTTGTGCTGTTGGTTGGTAGATGACAAAGAAGCTCTTATGAATTTACTAGAACTTTAAAGTAAAATAATTCATTATTAAGCACAGAATCAATTTACATGTTTTTGAAAAATTATAGTATATACATGTGTAAGATGTGTGAGCACATGAATGTGCAATAACTATAAAGTCTCTCAGGCCTGAGAATTGCCCATAGCTTGAGAGTTTTTTTAGTTAGAAAACCATTAAGACCCATTCTACCGCTAACTCTCTGATTCTATTAGTTGCAGTAATTTCTGCTCATTCGTTAGACAAGAGATTCTCACTTTCTTTAATTCAGCATTTCCTAAGTTTTGTACCATGGAAGTCTAATTGTTGATTGAAAGAAGTATTTCAGGACAAACAATTTCGGGAAATGCACATAATATTGTCTTTTTACAGATGCTTCATGTATGTAGCCATATTAAAGACTCTGAGAAATAGTACAGTTTTTTTTTACATTACTTAACCCAGAATTTCCCAAACTTATTTTTCCATGGGGCAGTTTTATTCCCCATGGAACACCTATTAACATATCATGGAGCACTGATTTGAGAAAACACGGTTTGTAAACACTTCAGGGGTGGGCAGGGCACTGTCAACCAAGGGAACAGAAGATCCAAGAATGCCGTGTCCCAGTAGTTAATGCAGGCATTATGTATTCATCCTGAGGTGGGTGCTAAGGCTGAGTAGATGTGCATGACAGTCTGAAAGATTTTGATCCAGAGATGTGGGCAACCATGCAAATCACATACTCACTGAACCAAATTCAGGGCATTGTAGAGATCCTGAAAAATCCCCCTGGCTTCCCAGATTACAGTGTAGTTTCAAATATTTCTGTCCTAAAGACATAACCATACTCTGCAGTTTCTCAGATGCTGACCCTTAAGAAGTGCAATTGGAGTAAGGAGGCTGATTCCACAACAGCGAGGGAAAGCACCACTATTCTAAGAATGGGTGTTTTTGGTGGGTGTGATGAATTTTCTGCACAAACACCTGCATCTTCCTTGGCATTCCAGCATGCACTAATCCACTGCTTTTGCCAGAATAAATACAAAGGGTCTCAGTCACATTCCTGGTTCGGCACAGACACACTTAGTATACGAGGCAGGCTGGAGAGGAGATGAAAAAACTCTTCTGGGCATTGTAAGGTCAACAAATTGGAAGAAGCCACAACTCACCCTTGGGAAGGATTAAATTCGTTGACATCCTCCAAATTGATTTACCTAGATCAGACCACATGTTAATGAGGCAGGCAAGTTACTCTAATTCATTGTTACTATTCTAAATGTAGAGACCTTTTCACATTCAAGAGGTGGGACCATGGATTCCAAATGAGCATTACTTATTTATGGCTTGTCACTCATCCTGCCTGGGCCAGTGTCCTCAGAGCCATTTATAATTATCATCTAAACCACACCAAAAAGAACTGGACATTCAAAGAGCACGGCTCTCAGGAAATGAAGTGAGTTTTCTTTGTCTATTACCTATACCTCTGAATAGAAGTGCATAAATGCTCTTAGCCAGCAAAGTGTAAGAACTTAGATTTCTTCTGGGTGCAGACTTTTCTAAGTACTCTAAAAATTTCTTTTATTTGAAGGATCCCCTAAAAATGTCACACTCGCTTTTCAAGATTGACTCCTCAGTAACAGTGAAACATTATTTATACCACAGATGTAAGATCTGTAGACCTCAACCCTGTCCAAATTGTGAGTTGGGAAGGGAAGATTTCACAATGGCTTCACACCTATCAAGCTTTATCTGTATCAAAAAATAAAGTTTATGCCTATATCAAAGAAATATTTTTGGTATGTTTATATGATAACTCATACACAGTGCTTTGGAATAATCATCTAATAAGTTTCCCCAATAGGTAAAGGAATGCATAGTTTGGAGGGCCAGATGTAAATACTTTAGGCTTTGGAGGCCATATGGTCTGTTGCAACTTTTTTTTTTTTAACATCTTTATTGGAGTATAATTGCTTTACCATGGTGTGTTAGTTTCTGCTTTATAACAAAGTGAATCTGCTATACATATACATATATCCCCATATCTCTTCCCTCTTTGTTGCAACTTTTCAGCTCTGCCATCGTAGTGTGAAATCAGCCAGAGACTATGTGTAAATGAATGTGTGTGACTGTATTCTGATAAATTTTTATTTATGGTCAACACTGAAATTTGAATTTCATATGATCTTTATGTCACAAAATATTATTCTTTTAAAACATGTTTTTCAACAATTAAAAAAATGTAAAAACCATTCCTTGCAGGTAGGGTCATATTGAAACAGGTGACAGCAGCATTTGGCCCCAGCCCAGTGCTTACTGACGCCAGCTTTAACCCATAACTTTGAAAATAAGACATACAACCTCTTTGCTGACATTTCATTTTCAAGTTCTTTATCAACATGAACTCATCCCACCTGATTTGATGAGAAGATCAGTGGAACCATGAAAGCACATGCAGAGCAAATATTGCAGAATGTAAATCCTAGGAATTTCAGATTTTACTTTTATAAAGTTAGAAGAATGTCTGGAAGAACAAATCAAGAGACATCAAGACTATTTTCCTTACGATACATACTTTGAGAAAGATTGCTGTGACTTTTATTGTACTTTTGCTCCTCTTAGAGTTAATTTTTTTTCCAGAAGAATGTGCTCCTAGATTTACAGTGGATTGTGAATTTTGCTAACAAATAAATATTCATTATTCACAGTTATAGAAAATCCCATAATGAAAATACTTTTTCTGATTAAAAAAGCTCTTTGTTTATTTTAGACTACATGGGAAATGCATAAGAGGGCAGAATTCTTCTAGTTCAAGAAAGGTTGCTGTTTAAAACCAAGAGATTTTTGAAATCTCTCATATGTTGATAGCCATTATATAAAAATCTTTCTGTTGGCAAATCAAATGTCAAATAAAGCACTTGGCTGTTTAGCTGGAGAGCTTACAGTTTAACCCTGCGTGTAGATTCGGGGTGAAGCAAAGGTCTCTAATTCTAAATATTTGTTGGTAGATGTTGCTTCATCAGCTACTTGGAAATCAGTTTCCATCAGATTGGGTAAAGCATGCTAAGCAAACAAAGCAGCAATCATGACACTACTCAGAAAACAGCCTCTGTTTTTATTCTTTCTATGCTTATGCTGCATCAATTTGTCCCTGGCCTCAAGCCTCCCACCCTCTGCCTTCCTCAGTATAAAATGTCTTTGGCTTGCAAACAACATTGGTGAGTTTATTAATACATCTTGTGACAGGCTCATTCTGTACTGCAGGCCACACAGGTGTTCATTCTTTGAGAAGGTCCCATCTGTGTGACTGTGGCTTCTTTTAGTCCCCTTACTTGTTGGCACATAGCTCAAAGCAGCACCCCTGTAGCTTCCCTTTAATGGGAATATGAACACTTAGAGTGAAGCCGTAGACTTACAGGGCTTTCTTAAAGCAAATTAAGCTCTTTAAAAAAATAACAACAATTCTTTGCCTTCAAATCCCTCTCCTCAGGCCAACCCACACCCCCAAATCAGACAGGCCAGATGTTTGCGAAAACTGCAGTTTCCGCAATCAGAAGTACAACATTTACCATAGCTTTTATCAAAGATTTCAATTCCCCTCATCTTAAGGAAAATGACCCTTTTATTTTATTGTGGCCCTGGGAAAATTGGAAGCATTTCTGTTGAGGGAAATCAATTTTCTCACTGCCATATATGATCAACATGTCACAGCCATCACCCAGATAATAATAGTAAAGTACAAGTAAAATGGCTGGAAATACTGGCTTTAAAGGTAGAAAAAGATAGAAGCAAGATAACACACCCCCCCTTTTTTTTTAAAGCATGTTTGCAAAAAGAATAAAAAGAAGAAGAAAAAACTGTAAGGGTTATTTTTGTTCTTTCGTTTTCTTCCTTCCCACCCTGTTTTCTTCCTTTTGCTGCTGTGCTTTCTGGCGTATAAGTATTTTATTTTGTGTACTGATCGGCCAAAGCATTAACGAAACTGTAGAGATATGTGTTCTTCCTGGAAAAGAGTAAGCACTTTACGTGTAAACCACTCTGGCTCCTTTTCAATCATCCTGTTAATGGGTGGCTAATTGTCAAAAGATGTGACCAGAGTGAGATGACCCAAGAGTGTGTTTAGGTGGGAGGCAACAGGGAAAGTACAGAAGGAGCTTCTTAATTTGGATCCTGCAAACAAAAGGAAACATCAAATGTGACCTCGCTGCTGGACTGTTAATGGCTTTCTCCCCATCGCCCCCTGCCACTTAGCATCTTTTGTGCCCCACCCTGGGAAGCTTCCCGGCAGAAGTGTGCATTAGCAGAACTCTACAGTTACAATATGCTGCTTACTACAGACGAGGGCGAAAAACCTTCAGTGATTAAATGTTCTTTGGACAAACACATCCACATCCATAAACGAGCCATTTTTATTTCAGGCAGGCCTCTCAGTGATGTCCCTGCTGTGGCCACCAGCACAAAGGAGTGTTGTACCTAGAATGTCACTGAGGACCTTCAAAGTAGATCCAAACACTATCTCTCTTTGTAGGAAATTTGGCCCTACATGTGAGTATGGGAAGTTAAAACTGCATTAATTCAGGCCAAGACCAGAAAACAGCAGACAAGATTTTTGCAAAACTTTAAATATTTTAAATAATTTAACCGTTTGCAAAGAAGCAAAACAAAAAAAAACCCCCAAAATCCAAGTGCTTGCTTTGGAATGAAAATGAGAGAGAGAAGTGAGAATGAGAGGAAAAACAGCAACAAAATCCAGGCTAAGGGAAACTCAAAGATACAGTAAGTGTGTCTACACAAAGATGTTCATAGAAGTGTTATTTAGAATTGAAAATAACGTATATGTCTAGCAATAAAGGTTTTAAAAAGATAAACGATGGCACATACATTTGGTAACATATTTTGCAGCTATTAGAAATACTGGTTTTAGAAAAAATAAAGCTTAAAGAAACATGAAAAAACTTATGGGTTTAAGTAAAAAATAATAATATGAAGAAGTTATAGCTATGGAGAAATGCATGCTCAGGAGAACATAACAAAAAGAATGTTACGGTTGGTTGCATGGTGATATAGGTGAAATATGTTTTCCCTTCTATTCTAATTGGTAGTGATTTGGATATTGTATCAATTAAAAACAAAACAAAACAAACAGCAGAAATAAACTCTGAGAAACTCCGTTTGATGGGCAAGAGCATCATTTTAAAAAAGATAATATTTTCAGATTTATTAGAATTTGTTAATACTTCATTTGTCCAGTGTTTAGGTGGTAAATGAGAATAAAAGGACTCAGTGGGCTATTTCTAGCCCAGAGGAAGCCGTTTCACTCTACTCCTAGCAGCAATACTCCCAGTGCGTCCCAACTCAGTCTTCAAAATGTTGTATGCCTCTGTGCTGGTGATTTCCACAGAGAAAGTGACCTTGAATTGGAGATTCTAGACAATGCCTAATGCTTAATGACTTGTAAGTAGATAACATCTGTATTCAAAGGGATAAAAAATAGCTGATTTTTCTCCCATGCATTTTATAACTTTTTTCCCCAAACCTACCTTTGTGCACGGGTTATGTGAATAGTTCATCTACAAGTTTATTTCTAGCTGAATCTCTTTTTTTCAAAGGCCAAGAGTTGACTGATGTATCCATATCTCAGCCCATTTCCCATTCGCACATCCCAAAATGGGTGGGTTATCTTCAGGTCAGGATGCAAGTCCTGCATCAGGAAAATACCCATCCTAATGGGGGAGACTTAGGTGCCTGTTGGCCCACTTAGCACTGTGGCTGGTGAAGCTCTCAGCTCTCCAGACAGCGGGATGGACCATGTGTTGGAAAAGATCAAACTCAGTGGCTTATTGGAGTGGAATGGTTGGGAGAGAGGTGTTCAAAAAACACTTCCTGTCAGTTAGTAAAAGCACATCGATAAAAATAAATCAATGCCCACTTGTTTTCTAGGAATCTGCTTCATATTCAGCAAAGGCTCCCATTGTGCTGCATTTCTCATCTAGTAGCCTAGAAAAGATGTGTTTTAAGCTAGAGTAAAATATCCTGAAGAAAAGCATTACTCTGAGATGCTGAATCGTCCCTTATGCACCAAAATGTAAAGCACAGATAAACTTAGTGATAAGCAAATAAAAATGTTCCGTGACTTATTTGAGAAGTGGATTGTCAAGGATTGGCATTGAACTGGATAACTTGAGTTTGATTCTTGATTTATTTATGGACCTTCTGCATGACTTTGATTAAGTCTTCCCCTATTAGGGCCTTAGCTTTATTAAGTATAAAAAAAAAAAGGGTTGAACTAGATCAGGGGACACTACATGGCACACACAACACTGCTAATCTATGCAACACTTGTAACAGACATTGCTAATCAATTGTGGCTCTTTCCTGCTGATCCTGGCTGAGGCCTTGGAATCCTTCATTTGACAGTGCTCCTGGCAGCCATTATTAATTGATAAGTTTAGATACAATGGATAAAACTTTCCCATTATAGGTTAAAATAAATTCTTAGGTCTCTGACCCTCCATGACCCTCTAAGCTCTTTCTCAACCCACAACAGAACAAAGTTAAGACCTCTGCTGTTAGATATCTAGACACACAAGTCCATTGACACTCTGTAGGCTTCAGATTAACTTTGCTTCAAAGTTACATCCAAGCGGTTCTGTTTCAAGAATTGTTGTGCTGAAAATACCAGCTTATCCAAATGCTGTTTCCCTTTTTAGTAGCCAATTTGTACCGATGGCAAGTGTTTGTGTGGCATGAGTTACCTGGAAATCCCCACCACACTTTTCCTACATACTAAGATATGAGGTCATGCATTATTAATTCTTCTAAGTGCAGGGAGATAGTGATTAATTCATAATTTTAATAGTTGACATACAATGTTATCCATAATTTTATTTTCTCCCTAAATCCATAGTAAACCAGAGTAATACTGACACCTTCTATAGATCTGTCATGCGTTTCAGAATCTAACTGAACTTCTGCATTATATGCTCAAGCCATGAAAACACAATCTACATTCCTTCTCCAAAACCTGAGGTTGCTCTACTGTCTCACTGGGTCCAGACTCATTGTTTGGTGCTTTATAAGCCTGTTATTAGTTGGACTTACTACTGTGCTCTCATGTCTGTTTATTTATCTTCAAGATTTTGCTCCATTTAGAGAGAACTGCTTGCTGTCTCTTTGCCCCAGACCTGGAATGAGAATGAGGCAAATGAGGAGACTGGGGTGCAAACTCTAAAGATGCATGTTCTCAGAGCCATGCTGAGTGTCTCCTTAAATATCACACCCTACGCAGTTCATTTGCCATATTCTAGTTCTGGCTTTGCCTTGTACCATCAACTAAAAACAATTTTTATGTCTTTACTGTTTTTCAGCTCTTCAAAGCCAATTCATATGTATGATCTAATTTTATTCTCTCAGCCCTTGGAAGGGCTGATGTTATCACTTTCCCCATTCTACAAGGATGAGAAAATCTGAGTTTCAAAAAGTTAAAGTTAAGGAGTGTCAGAGTTAGAACTTGATAACAGGTCTTCTGAATTGGAGCAGGATATTATTTCCAGGAGAATGAGTCTTAACCTCCTTTTCTGTGCTCTATGACAAGGCATGCCTTTCTCTTCCTTCAAAATCCACACTGTAAGCTTTTCAGTTTGAATTATTTTATTTATTTCAAGATTTTTCCCATATGCATCTATTACTCCTCACTTGTTTTGCACATGTCTATCATAAGTTATTATCTTTTATTCTTTTGTTTTTTGGCCTGTTTCCTTAATATATAGATTAGATACTCTTGAAGTGTCAACAATATATAATACATAAAATGGTATATTTTTATAAAGCCTGAACTTGTCAATGGACTTTGTGAGGGATACAGACATTTGTTTCACTGCCAAGTTTATAGATGAGGAAACTGAGTGATAAGGAATGATGATGACAGCTAGCATTTGTTGAGGACATCAGGGTTGCAAGGACCATGTCAAGCAGCTAACATGCAACATTTCCATGAATTTCATAACAACCGAATGAGGTAGCTGTTGTTGTCCACCTTGGAGCTTTAGTGAAAATAGCAAACTGCATAAGGTCATAGCACTTGTGAATGTCAGGGCCAGGATTTAAACCCAGGTATGACTTCAGAATACACACATTGGAGTGATTAACCTAGGGCTGCAGAACCAGCAAGGGGACAAGTTGAATCCTGGGTCTGATAGTTCTGACTCCAATCTTGCTCCTTTTTCATTGTTCTCATCTGCTTCTCACTTTCACAAAATAGTATACCCATTTGATATCTTTTTATTTTAAGTGAATTGATATTATATTAAGAATAATTTTGGTCTATGTTTACTTTAGCGATTTAAGGTCTCCTTATGTGAAATTAAAATCTAAGTAGAAACATTGTGAACCTCTATATCTGCTACTTGGTTATGGAACAAATGCAGTTTCTTTGAAGCATGCAAGTATAAAGATGGCTCAGTAGGGTGTGGTCTTCATGTCTATGCCTTGCAGGTTGAGAAGCATAACAAGGCTTGGGATAATTAAATACTGGTGGATCCCCCAGGGGTATAAGGGAAGTGGGTTGTGGGAAGAGTAGAGCATAGCGATGGCAAAGAAGTGGCATGGCTAATCTACCCCAGCCTTCTTTCCCGTGGAGCTCTGCAGTGGCATCACAATGTGTTTCAGCACAGAACTACAGGCAGCCACTGTCCATTGGCCAGGATTAGCTCTAGAGAGGAAACCTATATGGCATCATTGACTGTGGAGAGGAAGAGACTTATTTCCCAAACTTGGAAATGCTACTCCTTGGATGTGGCCCTGAGCAAGTTATTTAACCTTGAAATTCAATCAGGTCACTTTTCAATAGAGATAATGATAGTACCTCCTTACCGGAGTTGTTGTAAGGGGTTAAAATAAGACATATATAGCATAAGACCTGAATCAACATTAATTATCCCTGAAAATAAAACAGGGACAATGCCTCTTTAACTCCCCTTTGCAATTGCAAAATCATCCAGAAAATAAAAAATAATGTAGAAGACTTCAATGTTCCCCCCAACTTTAAAAAAAATTTCTGATCTTAATCGGAATAATTCTAAGTTTTCACAGAATTTTTTTTCTTTTTAAATGTGTGAGGCCATCAGTTCATGGGATTTGGCATCAACCAGACCTAGGTTTGAGTTACAATTCTGTCATTTACTTGGTAACTAAGAGTAAATTGGTTAACTTTCCTGAGCTTCATCTTCCTTGTCTATAAAACAGGGATATAACATTACCTATACCACAAAATTATTATGAGATTAAAAACCGGCAAAGCATATATGCCATAAATCACTTGGTAAATATTCATTGTAGTCATTCCTGCAAGGCAGGTCCCTAAGAGGCACCTGCATGCATTCCAGTGAAAGGAGACATCTGGCCATGACACTGCACTTTGAGCTTGCCCTGTTTAGTGTGGCCATTGTGCTCGCTGCTGTTTGCCTAACGCTGATGAAGTTACTTAGTTCTTGTCCTTGACTACTTCCTGGCCCTTGTGCAATATCTCCTGATTTGAGGCTGGATTCTACAGATCATGTAACTGGTCACAGCAGAAGTAGTTATGCTTTAACTCCCTTTTGTATTCAATGCTATGAACTATCAAGTGGAAAGAGACTGAAGGGACAGGGGATCAGGGTGAGGGAATATCAGGGATCCAGCTCTACCTGATCTTTTGCATTTGATTCAATAATTATTGATTACCTACCATAGGCCAAGCTTCGAGGGTGTAAACAGGACATGCCCCTTGCCTCATGGAGCTCAGAGCTTGGTGATGCAGTGAGAATAAGTTTTCACTTTTACAAACAGTTACACAAAAACTAAGTTGGGTATAATGAGAGATTCCTTCAAAAAATATGTGTAAGTATGCATGTGCCAACTTGAAGGAGAATACAAGTATGTTTACTCAAAAGATCCATTTGAACTTAAAAAAAGAAAATGTATTTTTCTTTAAAGAAAAACAGAACTAAAAGCTATCAAGACTCCTGCAGACCTTAATATGTGTGTATAATTTTATTAAATATATATGAAAATTTTTGTCATGCACATGTATACATACTATAACCGTAGAGCTCAGTGAATTTTCACAAACTGGACACACTTATGTAAACAGTATACAGATTAAGAAACAAAATCTTACTGGACCCCATCAGGTCCCTTCTAGTCACTGCCCCCAGGAAAACCAATATCTTGTATTCTAATAGCATAAAATACATTTTTATATCTTTGTACTTTCTATTAATAGAAGCATGTAGTATGGTATGCAGATTTTTAAAACATTTTTCTGTCAAACTTTGGTTTATTATTTGGTACTTCTTTATTAATCTAAACCAGCAAAGTTTGACCTACTGTGAAACATAGACTTGGAATAAAGTATTCTCAGGCTTGTGTAAAAATTGCCAACTCTTTCTGCACAGGATGATGCTTTTGTACCTGGATGTCCTGATCTTGGAAGTTATACTTCAGAATGTGAACTCATTCCATAGAAAATGGTTTAATTTATTGAAGGCCAGGTACTTGCTTCCCAGCAACACAGCTTAAGTAAATGCCTGACTCAGACAGTCAACATTACTGTCTCAAAAATCTTTCATTCTGACATATTATCACACATTTGTCATTAGGGAGCTGCATACCCACATATGTCCATAAATATTTGGTCTTAGTAGACCCAGGTTGACCTGCTTGAGAATCAGAAGGAAAAAAAATCTTATCTCTGTCCTTGGAAAAGGTACAATTAAATGAAGGGAAAGTTTGAATGTGGTCTCTGAGAAACTTTGTTTCCCTGAAAACAAAATCATTTTACTCTAGTCAATCAATAACTCTGCTTGGTAAATGTGAATCTTAGGCTCAGAAAGAGGTTATCAGCCATAACATTTCTTAACACTTTCATAATGTTATCAGAAATTAAAAGGTAACATTTATCAAATATTTACAAGTTGTGTGGGACACAGCACAGTGTAAACATATGAATCTGATAATATCCAAGCTGCAGTTTTAAAACAGATCCAAAAAAATCTCAAAAATGTTTGCTCTTCAATGATGCATTCTCCATCATGTAAAAATTTAACTATTGAGATGCTCTAATGACACAAGGAATGGGTCACATAAGGAGGAAGGTATCTCAGGTGAAAGGTCAATATCAACACAGATGAAAGAGATTGCATTAAGCAGCTTATGCCAACCAGGAAGGACACACATTTTCTAAATGAACATAGGAAAAAAACCTATTACATAATGGAAAATGTGAGATAAATATTAGTTACTTCAGTTGACTACACATGAAACGTATGTACAAAAACACACAAAAAATAAGTCTTTCATCATCCTGTGGTCACTTCCATTCTCCTTTTTGCTGTCTGTGGTAGCATTTCTCCAGGTTCTATGGGGGAAGAAACTTCATTCATCTTTCCCTTTCCCCAGTCCCCTGGGCGCTTTGCCTTTGTGTAGGCCTCGTCCAGTCTAGAGCCTCCATTGCCACCTCCCTCATAGTGGATCCTCTATTGTATTAATTAAAGACGGTCAAGAGAAAAAGGAGGAAGGTGCAGGGAGGAGGAGGGTGAGGAAGAAGAGGAGAGAAGCATAAGCTGGGAGGCAACAATCTTCAAGAAGAAAAAAAGGTCATTAACTGGCAAAGGAAAGTCACCAAGCCCCAGTGCCCCAGTCTCTACACTCCCCCTCCTCCTGGTGAATTTGATGGCCCTGAACACTGCCATTCAGTCCTAACTCATGTCCTGTGTACTGCTGCTCTCTCCACAGTCTTTCACCTCTAGGCCACATGCGATGACTGGAGCTTGGGCAGAACTGCAGTGGGGTTCACTTGGAAAGTAAGGAGTAGATGGAATGGTCTGAATGGTTTAGAACAATGAGATAGCACTTTCCAAAACAGAAAATTTCTTAAAGTAGATTTTGTTGGTAGTGTATTTGTTTCTTTGTTTTCAGAGTTGAAAGCGTTTACCTTGCGAATTTTTTAGCCCTTTAAATCTGAGAACTGTACTTAATTCTACGGTGACGGTGGGTGGCAGCTGGAAACTCAAGGCTGCATTGCAAGGGTAACTGGAAATAAAGCCCAGATTGCCTTACAAAAATAGAACCCAAGAAAATGTTTCTTCTTAAAATATAATAAGTGAAGTTTTTTATCAAATATGAGAAGAGGAATTGAAGGGCAAAGAGAACCAGAATTTGAATGTCTTGAGACATGAAGCTTCCACAGAACAGGTATATGTGCATTTTTCATTTCAGCATTTCGCTGTGTGTTAAATACTGCAAGTTGTACAATGTAATTATTTTTATTTATGGTATGACAAATTAATGAAATAAAGAACATCATAAGTTTTTTAAATTAGGCTGTAGGACGTATATCAGCTACCTCTTCATTAAATTGGGCCTTTAATGGATATTCACCCTGTGAATATGAGTGGGGAAAAGGAGAGCCTTATAACTAATTGACTTCCTGCCCCAGGCACCCAAACGACTTTCTGCAACTCTGGATTTGTCCCTCCAGGATACTACTGCCAAAATGATCAACACAAGTTCCCAAAATAACAATTTATTCTGCCCAGAGGACATTGTGCCCCCAGTCTCCTGGCCAGATGAATTGGCACAATTACATCCTTCTCTCTTGCTTTCCCCCTCAGGATATCCTAGGTGTCAGGGCTTTACATGTTACGATGATTCAGAGCAAAAAATCTGCTAAGAGGGAAGACAGTGCTACAAGCATCTCCTTAGATTCCTAGGTCCAAACTGATGGAGCGAAACACAAATCCTCCATTGGTTTCTTTCCTTCCAAAACTTCACTGCCCCTCAGGCACATGCACAGATCAAGTGGAGAGCTAAATCCTTTCCTGAGTCCTGACACAAATATGTTGGCATTAACCAACAAAGGCCCCAAACTAACCAATTTCAAGCCTTTTTTTCCATCTGTCCCTCCCCCCACCAAGAGTTAGTGACATAAAGATCATTGCACAAATGCCAGTTTAATCTACTGAGCTATATTTCTCTCTCTGAAGCAGTCTAATAGAGAGGAAAATATACATTCATTTCTGCTTTAGGAAATACAACTCTGGTTAACAAGGTTTCTTGATGATTGCCTCTTATTTGCTTTGCCTTTTTTACCTTAATACTCTCTTCTCTCAGTACTTTTCTTTAGTCAGAGCTGGTTTTTATAAAATATTCCTTTCTCTCATTTTTGTTTCTGAATCAGACTCAATGAGCTCTGTATGAACAAACCCTTTCATCAGGAAACCCCACAGCTCACACTGAGGATATCGGGGAACAGGTCTGCATCTGTTGCAAAAGCTTTTCTCCATGTAAATAAGCTCAAGGTGAGGCTCTAACAAAGAGCTGGGAAGTTGAAAGGGGAAGGTGGTCATTTCCTCAGACAGAGGCCCACATCCCATCTCCCTTTGGGTCCCCACTGTCGTGTATTAGGATGAGTGACTCTAGCCCCACTCACAGGTAGCCACTTGACCAGTGCTTCTGACCATCAAGAGCTTCCTGCTACAGAATTATTCACCACCACTATTTAACTGCCATTTAAAAAAGATAACGCTGTTACTTGATGGGAGAAGGTGTGGGGAGAGGAAAACGGTCATTCCCAATGAAAGTGGAAAAGAGGTATTTACATAAGAACTTTTCAGTTGTTCTTTAAGACTGAAATCATTCACAGAATTTTGCAACAAAACACAGAAATAGGTTGTATCTACTCACTGCCCATTTCATATTTGGGATACTTACCAAGAGGGACAGACATAGCTTTCCATTAAACTTTAAATTTTAATGAGGATTAATTAGTTAAAAGGATTGCCCTCATGTGCCATTTGCTCATTTGTTCATTCAAGCAATATTAATCATTGAGTGCCAACTACCTGCCAGGTGTGGTGGTAGGTACTGGGGAAACAACAGAGAGCCAAACCAGGCACCTCTATCATTCTATGTAGATGATAAAAGAGATATTAATCAACTAATCACACAAATAAATATAAAATTACTAAGCCTTCCAAGGAGAGGGACATGGGACTATGTAAACCTATAATAGGGTTATTTGGCCTAGTCAGGAGGTCAACAAATACTTACCTGAGGAAGTGTCAATTGAGCTTGGATGTGAAGGAGGAGTAGTACTTGAGGAAATGGAGGTGTGGCTGAATTGGAGACAGTGAGGATGGATGGGAGGTAAGGTAAAGCAGAAATAGACCTTAAGGGACAGGATCATGCAAACCCTCATTAAAGGTCATGTGAATGCTTGGAGTTTATCCTAAGAGCAATGGAAAGCCACTGAAAGGTTTTACACAGGAGAAATGATATGATTGATATGATATGATATGATGACATGACATATGAGATGATATGATATGATGAGATGACGTGACATATGATATGATATGGTGAGCTGACATGACATATGAGATGAGTTGATGTGCTGTGATGTAATATGAGCAGGTTGGATTTCTCTGGCTGAAGCGTGTTGGTGGTGGTAGGAACAGACTATCAATAGGCTGAAAGAGACCAGAAAGCTGACTGGTAGAGGTTATTTCATTCAGAAATATTTACACATTAATTAAATCAGTCTGATCCTTACGAGGTAAATCAGACCCTGATTTTTGACTGACACACCATGTAGTTCTTCTACTGGGGCCTATTCACCTTTTCCTGCTCCCCTACTAAGAGCCCCTTCCCTCCATTTATTCAACAGAGCATTTGTTTCTGCCACTTATAAACCAAGATAACTTAGCCAACCTATCTCAGAATCTTTATTTGTAAAAGGGCTAAGTATAGTCCCCCGGCTTTCCTCATCGTATACTATGAGTATAGTCTGAAGTAATAGGTGAGAAAGTGCCTTGTACACTAGAATACATGAGATCAATGGAGGTTGGCATTATTGTAATGCTCCTGATTATGTGTGATGTCCCTCTTCTCCGAGTGTTGGTCTGAATATTTTGGCTAGAAAAAAATTTCAGATGCTTTAATTAGGATACTCATCAGATTCCTAGTCAAGGCAATAATTAATGCAGAAATAAAAGGACAAGACAGAGGCAGGGCTAGAGAAAGGATTGGGGTGACTTCATAGTCATAGCCTCAGGTCTCTGGATGTGATTAGGCTGTACTCCAATCATTTACCAAGGTGAAAAGGTATATATGACAGCAGCAGGTGGGACTCATGCCCTCAGAATGGATCCTGTTACAACTATGGTGAGCTAGAAAGTCCCTAAGAACAAAGGGATGACCTCATACTTCCTTGTGGGACACTTGCAGGGAAGAGCCTCTAGTCTCCCCAGAAGGACAAACAGAGCTCTGCTTACACCCCAACTTCTGTTTTTGCAAGCAGGTTCACGCTTTGATCAAACAAACCTAATGTACCAGGGAATGTCCATGAAGGGATAGGGGTAGGAAGCAGAAGAGCCAGGAGAGAGAAGAAAATGAAAGTATATTAAACTCATAAAGAGGCTTTCCATCCAAATTCTGTGAAAGACCAAGCTTCTGTAGGAATCAGAGCCTCTCAGTTATCTCTGGTCTCTGTCCTCTTGCCCTTTCCTCATGAAATTTTGAGACTCTCTGATGACTTTTGGGGTGGAAAGAGAGCTACTCATGTTCTGGGGAAGGTGCAGGCAGTCATGAGCTTGTCTGTGCAGAGGAGGAAGGAGAAAAGAAGGAAGGTGTTAGGGGCACCCCTTCATCTGTGAGCATTGCCTCCAGTGCTCTGAGGATCAGTTCTAACTTTATAACACTTTAGGTCTCTCCTATGATCGTTTCAAATGATATTGGAAAAGTTCTCCCCAAACCAAGTAGAGTGAATTCTAATGTATGCTAACCCTGTCTAGATAGCTCTGTTCTCTCCTGGTAAGGTAGTAGTCCCTGGGGAATGTTGTGAGGAGATGCTCAAGGAATCCAATCATGCTTATAGGAAGTTTCAATGTGAGGGCAGAGAAGGCTTTTAGGGTCTGAGAAGGTAGGATCCTGAGAATCCCACTTCCTGTTTCCCAAAGAGGCTTCAGGATTATGTGTTTGTGACTGTGTAACTGTGTGTGTGTACACATGTGTGGCAGGGAGGGAGTTGTGCATGTACCTTCGTAAGAGGTGAAGTCAGGGTAGCTGAGGGATCTAATGGAAGTTTGGTGGTCCATTAAATTCAATAAACTTTCACTGACATGGGTGCAGTTTGAGACAGTCTTGAAGACTGTAGGAGGCTGATAGTCTTGAGGACTTAGGAGGCTGTTGGGAATTGGCAAGACTTTGCAAATAGAAGAAATAGCTGGAGAAAGAAAATAAAATGTGAAAATGCAGAACTTAGACCAAAAAAATATAGTCAGTCAGGATGGCTGTACATTTCTGAGCTGTTTTAGAGGAAAAATAAGACTAGAGAGCTTGAGTATAGCCAAATTATAGAGGATTCAGAAATCCAGCCAGAAAAGGTGGGAGGACCATTTATTCAGTCATTCTGGAAGTACTTATTGCATGTCACTACATGCCAGACACAGTTCTAGGTGCTTGAGGTACATCAGGGAACAAAATAGATGAACATTCCTGCCTTTATGGGTTTTACATTCTAGGGATGACAATCCACTATTGTCTGCCATTGACTCAATGTTCATGAAATAATTTAATCTTTACAACAACCCCATGAGATTGGTACTAGTATTAACCTGCTTTTACAGGTAGGAAATTGAGGCACAAGGAGGTTAAGCATATTGCCCAAGGTCACACAGCTAGTAAATGTCTAGAGTCGCTATTAACTACTGGATTACACTAGTTGCAAGAGCTTAAGAAGGAGAATTTCAAGGTGGTATGTTTCGGGGGGCGGCAGTGAAGAGTCAGCAATTGCAAGATTATACCATCATAAAATACCATAGACTAGGTGGCTTAAATGACAGACATTTATTTCTACAGTCCTGGAGGCTGGAAGCCTGAGATCAGGGTGCCAGTATGGTCACATTCTGTTGAGGGCTTTCTTTCTGCCTTGTAGGTGTTCTCACATGTTCTTTCCTTGGTGCACATACAGGAAGAAGGAGAGATCTCTCTCTCCTAGAGGGGTGGGATAGGGAGGGTGGGAGGGAGGGAGACACAAGAGGGAAGAGATATGGGAACATATGTATATGTATAACTGATTCACTTTGTTATAAAGCAGAAACTAACACACCATTGTAAAGCAATTATACTCCAATAAAGATGTTAAAAAAAACAAACAAACAGGTACTGTGAACTGCTGCACCACTCATCTGGGTGGACCAACTGAGATAACAGTTACGAAAGGGTTTTCCAATGTGGAAAATTCTCTTCCCACTGCAGAAATGATTACAATAAAATGTTACTCACTGGTGAAAAAAAAAAGTAAGAACACATAACTAAAATAGTCAAACTCATACAAGCAGAGAGTGGAATGGTGGTTGCCAGGGGCTGGGAGGAGGGGGAAAGAGGGAGGTATTAGTTAAAGGGTGCAAGATTTTAGTCATGCAAGGTGAATAAGTCCTAGAGATCTACTGTGCAGTGTAGTGCCTATAGTTTACAATATTGTATTGTATACTTAACACTTTGCTAAGAGAGTAGATCTTGTGGTAAGTGTTTTCTTCCTCTTCTTATAAAGCCACCAATTCTATTGGGTTAGGAAACCACCCTTATGATTTTATTTAACCTTAGTTACTGCTAAAAGCCTTATCTCCAAATACAGTCACATTGAGGGTTAGGGCTTCAACATATGAATTGGGGGTGGGGACTAACTCAGTCCAACATTAAGGTTCCTATAATTCTCCAGTAATTGTTCATGCTTGCTACCTGCATGTGTTTTCTCATTCTTAGCTCTAGGAGGTGGGCAATATTCTCCCCATTCTATGGATTGTGGAAAATGAAGTTTCAAGAATTTAAAGAAGTTTTCTAACCACTCCTATACTTGTTAGTGGCCCCTAACTTGAAAGCCCAGGTCCACTTTCTCTGTCCCATACCACACTGCCTGACTGCTGCCCACACCTCAGCCTTAGTGCCTGGCCAAGTCCTGAAGGCTCTGGGGCCCCTGGAGAAGGGGGTCTCAGGGCACAGGAGGATCCTCCTGTGTAGGCTGAGACCCTATGGCAGGCAGAGGCCTGGCAGAGCTTCCTGGGTGCTGGGAAATAACTCTCTGCCTGGGGAACCCAGTCTGGAGAGGAGATGCAGAGAAGCAGGGTTTTAGTGGAGAATGTCTCTTAAGTCAGTTTAAGAAAGATTTTTTTTATTTTATTTTTATTTTTTTTGCGGTACGCTGTCCTCTCACTGCTGTGGCCTCTCCCGTCGCGGAGCACAGGCTCCGGACACGCAGACCTAGCGGCCACGGCCCACGGGCCCAGCCGCTCCGCGGCACGCGGGATCCTCCCGGGCCGGGGCACGAACCCACGTCCCCTGCATCGGCAGGCAGATCCTCAACCACTGCGCCACCAGGGAAGCCCCTGTTTTGTTTTATTTTAAAGAAACTTTAGGGGGAAAATGGTAGAGAATTTTCCAGTGTAGAATTACTTAATTATTTGGGGAAATTAAAATGTGTTGTCTACACAAAGAAATCTGAACCTCCTTTTCTCATAGCCACTTTTCACGGACTTGCTTTTTAAAATGTCTTTGTACTATCATTCATTTCCTCATAGTCTGCTATGATCTTGGCTCTGTGTAAGGGCTGAGGAAAATATGCTTGAAATTGCTGTGACAAGTTTCTGGAAAGTGTCATGAAAGAGGAGTCTGTGGCTAAAAGTATGAGAATGCATTGGTTGAATGGTTTATTAAGTACACTTTCATCTTTCCATCCCATCTATCTGGTTTTCTAGGTAGAGCTATGCAATGTTGGGATGCCTAGAAACTGACTTTCCCCTCAGGTGACAAGAAGTGAGCACTAAGGGCATTCTATCACTTGGATCTTATGTACCAACAGCTCTGTGGGAAAGGTAAATCAAAGTGGGAGCTAAATTCAACAGCTTATATTTGAACAAGTTAATGTGTTTTCTCTTAAACTCATAATAAGTAACACAGACACATGAGTTTGATACGAGATGTCTATTATTAGCGAGCTAATATTTGTCTCCTGAAACTCTATAGCTCATCTTTGCTTTCAAACCTGCTCAGATCCTACATTTATTTAAGTAACTTCTCTGTACTTGGAGGATTCACATATGTTAAATAATTTAATCTTAACACTGACCCACTCAGATGTGGTTATGTCCATGTTAAAAATGAGGAAACTGAGGCTCAGAGAAAGGAATGATGCATGCCAGTTTTATCTCCTGTAAGTTCACTGAGGTCTGTGCCTACATATGTTCATCATATCTCCAGGGTTCAGTGAAGTATCTGCTACACAGTAGATGCTTAGTGTTGTTTGTATACTATACCCATTGCTGGTTGCCTTATGAATTCAATATCAGTTGCTTCCCAGCTGCCAATCACTGCTGGATAATAAGAAACTGTAGTAGTCAGGGATATGCAGAGACACAGATACATATATATATATATTTATATAGGAATTTATAGTAAATAAATAAGTATATATTTATATAGGAATTGGCTTACTTGATTATGGAGGCTGAGAAATCCCACCATCTGCTGTTTGCAAGCTGGAAAACCAGGCAGGCCGGTGGTGTGATTCAGTCCAACCCCCAAGTCCTGAGAACCAGGAAACTGAAAGAGATGGATATCGCAGCTCGAAAAGAGAGAAAGTAAGTTCACCACCCCTCCACTTTTTGTTCTATTCCAGTGGTCAGTGGATTGTATGATTGCCACCCACATTGGGTAAGGCCATCTGCTTTACTCAGTTCATGAATTCAAATGCTAACCTCTTCTGGAAACACCCTCTCAGACATGCCCAGAAATAATGTTTTACCAGCTATCTAGACATCACTTAGCCCAATCAAATTGACACATAAAATTATACATCACAGTACCATTGCCTCATCACCTTCAGAGTCTGAGGGTGTGCACTCCAAAGGATGATGGAGAGAGGTACCCAATTCTCCACCAAAATACAAAATTCCAAAGGACTTCTTTCGTTGAAATCACAACAGCCCTGCCTCTGACTTATGGATAATGGAACCTTTTATTTACTGCTAAAATACCTCAAAGAAACAAGAGGGTAGATTTCAGGTGGCTTCAGATGAAATCCAGATCAGTAATAGCCATTCTATCACCCAGAACCTGGCTGGTGCCCACACTACCAGGACAAGTCATTGGCTTCCCAAGTTCTCTTTTTTCCTGCAATCCAGGACTTAGTCACACTGCATTATAATTACTTGACTAAAGTACATTCTTGCTTCTCTGATTTCATTTGACATAAGTGATAGCTAAAAGGTTGATTTGATTAGTAAAAAATAAGGAAGAAGCTTCCTATTCCAGTAAAATGCACTTAGCACTGTAAAATAGTATTTTGTTTTTCCCTCACCTCTCACCTCTTCTTGGTTCCCTACAGTGATTGTAACATTGCTCAGCTTGTCTGCCCCATGTCTCTCTTTCCTAATAGTAATGGACGGATAGTTCTTGAGAGTGAGGGGACTTTTTGCTAAAGGTACTGATATCACTCTTGCTCCACAAGAGCTTTCATTTCTTATTATTTTATTATTATTTTAAAAATACATGGCTTGATTTTTTTTTTTTACAAAAGTGGTAGGGGAAGAGTGGCAAATGTAGGGGGGAGAGAAAAGTGTAACGTGATATTATCTTCCATAGAAAACTGCATTTTGGGTATCAGAAGCTGACAGGGAAAAACACACAGACATTCATGGCAAAAGACTTGATGGAAGCTTAGGGAACTAATCCTGATGCTTATTTATTTTCTTTTTAATGGGATGTCAGTTCTGAAGAATAAACGGTCTTCCCTGAATCCAGTTATAAGCACTTAATTGTCTAGATAAAGTACAGAAGAGAAATACTATGTGCTGTGTCCCATAAGTCATCTTCATAGCCTTTCAGGTAAACTACCAAGGATTTTTACTGTTCAACTCAGTGGAACACAAATTGGTAAACTGATCATGGCGAGTGAAGCAGTCTAGAGCTGACACCCCAAATTTAGTCTTAATCTGAACTGGCAATATCAGTTACCTGAAAAAGTGCCACAGGAGGGAATGCCCACGAAAGGGACAGCATGTATCAGATTTTTCAATGAAAGCAACATTTTAGGGAATTGGCCTAAATCATTTAAAGAGTTTTCCTTTTTGAAATTGTACCAGTTAGTAAAATTGAAATCAGTGATCAAGGTGGCTTCAAGTTCTAGTCCAGACTGAAAATCTGAAGAATGGGGGTCAGAACCAAATGTATATGTGGACATGAGTTTGTATTTTTGAGCTATTTTATCAGCATCATCTGGAAAACAGGAATACACCTTGGTTAGACTCTTAGATTCTTCTGGACTCTGTCTGATCCAATTCATATCTTTATAAATTATTTTCCCCTTTTTTAAAGTGACCATTATGTGCCAGGCATTGTGTCCAAGGGCTAAGGCCACAGAGATGATGCAGTCCTTCCCAGCCTGGAACTCACAGTCCACTGGAAAAATAACGTCCCAGTTTCTCTTGTCCAATTCTCCTTTATCACACTCCTTTAGAAGTCCCTAGCTCTGGTTAAATCCAACCCTCCTCTTACTCTGTGACTACCTGCACAAAATGGAAACTTTGGGGAAACACAAATTCAGACTACCTGATTTCACTTTAAATTCAGTCTTTAAGTTTATATACATGCTTAGTGCCACCCAGCAACACTTCTATGCTTTCCTAGTGCATTATTTCTCTCCTATGTTACTGCTTCATGCCTTCTCCTCTTTCCTAAAGCTTCAAACCTTTCCTCTCCTCACACTCTTAATGTTAACCTGGCTTCCTGTTTTACTGAGGGGGCAGAGCAATCAGCATAGCACTTCTACTTCATATCTATCCACCTACTTGCATTTGAATCCATATTCTCCATATTCCTTCCTGTTACTCCATTTGAACTGTCCTTGCCCCTGGCTAAGTCAAAATCCTCCATTTGTGCATGGCACTTTATCCCTTCCTGTCTCTTCAAAGGCTTCACTACAGTTACTGTTCTGTATCATCACAATTTTCCAACCTACTTATTTCCATCAGCATATTAATGTGCTATTATTTCTCTCAATTAAAAAAAAAAAACCTGACACTTTTTGTCTTTTGCCCTATGTCTTTTCCACCTAATCCTTAGTTTCTCTGTTCTCCTTTAGTTGATGCTTTTGATTCCTTTCTTCCCATTCTTGTACCCACTCCATTCAAGCTTTTGCCCCACCTATTTAACTGAAAATACTTTAGACAGGGTCTCTTATGACTTCCATGGGGCTAAATCCAACTGTCAATTCTATTTTACAATAACTTTATCTATCAGTGGCTTCCATAGGCTGTCTACAAAGATGGCCACCAAGAATTCTTCCCAGTCCAGAACACTTATGTTATGCCTCCCATCAAAATGTTAAACGTGTTTCCCTGGTGGGGACTTGTGACTTGCTTTGACCAAAAGAATACATTGCAAGTAATGTTGTGTCAGTTCCAAGCCTAGGACCGCTCTCTCTCTCTCTCTCTCTCTCTCTCTCTCTGATCTATACCTATATCTATACCTACACTTATATCTATATCTAAGTCTATCTATATCCATATCCTTTAAAACATTCCTAGTGCCTCACACCTAATACATTTTAGTGTATGCTCAATAAATAACTGCTAATAAATACATAGATATTAGAATTTCAAGAGGAGCCTTAAAGAATGAATAGGAAGTCAGGATGAAAGAAGATGAGAAGTAAAAACAGAAAAGCATCAAACTTCACGGAATATTTGGCAAGTCAAGTGATCTTTGTATCTTAAATATTAGGATGGGAAGAAGGAAATGATGAAATTTGGGCCAGATTATGAACAGTCTTGAAATCCATGCACTTTCTAAGTGCAGACACCTGTCACTCCATTGTTCCAGGATCTACAAAAGCTCTACCCAACTTTCTACCCCTTTCAGTCCTTACCTTTACTCTCCGACTTTCTTTCTGTGTTTTACTTTCCAGTTAGATAGGTGAAACTGCTTACTGGGCCATGAACACACTGTGCTCTTCTATTGGTACCATCTTCCAGTCGTGATGCCCTTACTACTCTTGTCCCCTGTATAAATTATATTTACTCTTCAAGATCTTGCTTAGGCCCTAGAGGACCCAAGAATCCTTTACCAGTCACTTCAGCCCAGATTTTTGTCAGTTCTCTCAACTCCTTTTAAAAGTATGGTTAATACAACATGGTATGGCACTGGATTGTTTTCTGTATATCTTATATATGTTTAGTCTTAAAATCCAAGTATTTAATAATCTTCTTGAGGGAAGAATCTACATCTTATGATGCATTCTGTACATTTTTGCAGTCTTAATATAGTTAGAAAGGCAGTGGTTGTGAGCTGTTTAAGTAGGATGCACCCAGGTTGCCTGCTGTCAAAGGTTGGGGTTGGGGGGGGTGACAGAGGGAGATCCTGGTAGTATCAATGGTGCCCATGACTTATGTATAAGGACATAACAGTTCTATTCTGAGAACTGTTCGAAGCATCCCCTACCAAAAGAGCAGAGTGTACCCTCCACCCCTTCCCACCCTCAGGTCTCCACAGGGCAGCAAACATATAGAAATGGAGGTCGCAAAATGCAAAGATGGAAAATGGAATTGTATCACTGGATAAACAGGGAAATGAGGTTTCTGGTGTTGACATTCTACTATTCTTCTGTTTTTGTATCACGAATTGTGGGTAGAAACAGGGCTATGGAATAACTAAAAATCTATTTAAAATATGAACCAGGCACAATTGCTGAAAGAAAGGTTGAGAATTCTCTGCAATTGCCATGAAGTGCAGAATGGCATGAAACAAAATCAAAGAATTCAGAACGAGCAGACAATGTAAAAATTTAATAACAAAAGAAAATACAAAATGGTTTCACTGATTTCTTACTGAGGAAAGTTAATACCACACTGTCCATTATAACATTATGACAGATATAACTCCAATGGAGATTCCTTTCTTGAAAATGGTTTGCATATTCCTTAAGTTTGAACAACGATGGTGTCATGGAAAAGACTTGGAAACCAGAGTCAGAGAACCTGGCCTCAGGTCCTGTCTCTGCCTATTGCTAATTGCTCATTTAGTCATTAATGTATACATTCAATCATCACAACAAAACTTTTTGAAAAATTTACTTATATTCTAGTCTCTATGTGAGCATAAACAACTGTCTTAAACCTTTGTGACTCAGATTATTCATATGCGAAATGGGGATGGGATTTCCTATGCCAACAACTTTGTAAGGTCTACAGAGAATCAGATGAGAGAGTGTAAAAAGGAACTGAACTATGGAGGTATCTTTTCTTTTCTTCTAAAAAATGAACATAAATTCATTTAACTTATTTAAACTGGGTCTAAAGAATGTGGTAATTATCTTGACATTACTACCGCAGACCCCATCTTTTGATCTTCTCAGCTACTACTGAAACTCTGAGCACCACTCTGGCATCACCCTGAGTGCTCTCAGCACTCCATATGTGGTTCAGTTTTACTTGAAACCTGTCAAATATCAATTGGAATTAGTCTGATTCCATTGATCCCATTAGTGAAATAGAAAATATCAGATTTAGAATCTATCACATGAAAAGAAAAAAGATCTGTTGTTCATAAATGGGTCCAGACGGTAATAAAGAAGGCTGCAGTGACTGCTCCTTGGTACAGATGCTGCCTCTTGTCTTTCGAAAAGCCCTGCTTCATCAATGTCAACGTGTCCAGGTGGATTCAGAGTGCACCTTGCACTGGTGCAACATTTGCCATGCTTTATGAAGATGCCTCCCAGTTCCTTACCTTCAGGCAAAGAGGCATGTCTTTTTCTTTTTTTTTTTTTTTTTTTTGCGGTGCGCGGGCCTCTCACTGTTGTGGCCTCTCCCGTTGTGGAGCACAGGCTCCGGACGCGCAGGCTCAGCGGCCATGGCTCACGGGCCCAGCCGCTCTGCGGCATGTGGGATCTTCCCGGACCGGGGCACGAATCCGTGTCCCCCGCATCAGCAGGCGGACTCTCAACCACCGCGCCACCAGGGAAGCCCGAGGCTTGTCTTTGAAAAGGCATTGCTGGGTGGTTGTAAACTCAGTTGATAGAGTAGCCAGAATATTAGCATGCATCTTTCTAGCCCAGGGGTGAAAGAAGGTTGGATCTCTTACTTTACTTTTGGGTAGTTGCTCGATGAAGGAGAAAATTTCGATGTATAATCACTTTTCCTTCTTTTCTGGCTTAGCTTCTCATCAATGACCAAGCTTCTTCTTGCATGTAAATGGGTCATTTAGGAGGCAGAAAAAAATCCCATAATTATGTCGAATAATTTTTACCCCATTACCAGTGTTCTGATATATATGTAAAGTCCTAGTTCAGGACGTGAACTAGGTAATTGTCAGCAGTATCACCGAATAAAAAGAGATCTTTCTCCCTGAACCCAATACCCATGAACTCTCCATAGCTGTTTTCCCTGTTCCCTGCCCCCCACCCTCTCGCTTGTGACATGCTTGTCTGCACTGAGCTTTAGAGTTCACAGAGCATTGTCCCCAGATCTCTCTCATTTCATAATCACAACAACTCAGCAAAGGTTATTATCTCCAATTCATAGAGGAGAATTCCCAAGGATGAATTGATATTCAGAGACCCAGTGACCTTGATTGGAATTCAGGTCTTCTGACTCTCAGGCCTTTGCAGGTGACTTTCCAAACCAGCCTGTGTTCCCAGGAAAGGGGACCTAGCACTGGGTGACAGAAAACTTGTCACAGCTCCTTGGATACTCTATGTGAGTCACCTTATCACCAATTTTGTTTGTGGAAATTCACAAAGAAGTTCCCAAACATCACAACTTATTTATTACTCTCCTTATCATCATTTTAGCACTTTGTCTACCTGGGTAGGATGCTCTACATGTCTAGGAATATTGTAAAACTTCTTCCAAGTTTTGTTAGCCCATCATATTAAAAACCATGCCTTTCTACCCCTGGCATTTAACAGTATTACAGGGATGTCTTAAAAAGAATATACTCTGAGTCTGCTTTGAGAGAAATACAGTATTTGGAATGTAGAAGGGGATAGCACCATTCTGTGCTGGTAAGATCACTTCTCAAATACCACTTTCCGTTCAGGACCTTGATAAAACAAATATCATACGTGTCCAGAGGATTGTGCCTTCACCACTGGGAACTAGGGATTTGGGCCTGAGGATGAAAAAATGTAGGGAGAACATGATTGCTGTCTTCACATTTGCAAAAGCTGTCAGGGGGAAGACAGATTAGACTCTGTGCTGCCCTCCAGGGCCGAACAGGATCAGAGCGGGGAAGCCACAGGGAGGCAGATTGAGGCTCTGTGGAAGGAAGCACTTTCTAAGCTATTAGATCAGTTCACATTGGAGTGAGTTGCCTCAGGAGGTAGGGAGCTCCTAGGTGCCAGAAATGTGCATGCGAAGGCTGAGCTCTGCTTTGGCAGAGCTGTCACTGTAGGAGTTCAAGCAGTAGAGGGGCATTTAAGAAAATAACACTTCAGACAGCTTTTGCTGCAGATCTTCTCTCGTCTTAGGAGTCATGGCAAAGCACCCTGCTCAGAGCTTTCTTTCTTGTTTTCAGACTGTCTAAACCAGCTTTCTTGAATACCTCCACCAACAGTCAAACAGAGATTTATTGGTTTTGGATATCCCTTTGGGTGTATTCTTAATTGTTCCTTATTTTTCCTCATTTAAGCAGAAAGAATTTATTCCCACAGTGAAAACCCAGACATCCTTGAATTTCTTATAAACTCCTGAATTTTAAGATAAATTGTCAGTTTTTATTTTTTTAAAGACTTTATATTCATAGAGCAATTTTAGGTTCACAGCAAAATTAACAGGAAGGTACAGAAATTTCCCGAATACCCTCTGCCTCATGCATGCACAGCCTTCCCCATTGTCAACATCTCCCACTAGAGGGGTGCATTTGTCACAGCTGATGAACCTACACTGATACATCATTATCACCCGTAGTCCAGAGTCTATGTTAGAGTACACTCTTGGTGTCATACATTCTGTGGGTTTGGATAAATGTATAATGGCATGTATCCATCATTATAGTTTTTCTTTTTATAGAAAACATAATACTACTCTGGTGGGGGATGCTGATAATGGGGGAGGCTATGCATGTGCGGGGCAGGGGTATATGGGTAAGCTCTGTGCCTTCCTCTCAATTTTTCTGTGAACCTAAGACTTCTGTAAAAAATAAAGCATATATATATGTGTATATATATGCATATATATGTGTATGTGTATATGTGTGTGTATGTGTGTGTGTGTGTGTGTATATATATATATATACATATACATATAAAACATTTTGTGCCAAAGGACCTTGACCCTGCCACATTTCTGTGAAGGGGATTGTGCTGCTCTTTCATGAGCTCTTCTAGTATTTTTATCAGGGAGAAAGAAATGGCGTACTCGAACTTCATAATTGAGTTTAGTGTAATATAGGAAATATTTTAAAAGATATGGAGAGGGTTTAGGGAAATAAATTGTACAGAACCCAGGGTCTAATAGTAGTTGGTGCAGTTATCATCCTGAAGAAGCAAGAGGAAAGAACAGTTTCAAACACCCCCTGAGGGTCACATATGGAAAGAATGACTACGTGGAGCTGGGTCTCTGGTAGAGAGACTCAGCCAACTCACTGTGAGCTGGCAAGGATGGAGCTGAGGGAAAACTCCCTCATCCTCATTTTCCTTCCACTTTCTGTCACCTATTAGTAGTGCCTCTTATTGGAAGAACCAACTGGAAGCCAGTGGGTGAAGACATCTGTTGATGCTGTCCACGTGGGTCAGTCTCAGAGGACAACAGAGTAGTGAAGAAGGTTGCAGAGTGAACATGGAGAGACCAGCAGAAAAGGCCCAGCACTGGCCTCTCTCATAGCACAGGTCTAGGTAGCCATTTACTACCTGTTACCCTTGTAGCCTGGAATATACCTCCAAGCAGAGCCTATTTAATTGACCAAGACTTGCAACTGGCTCTAAAATAGGATTAAAAACAATCATTATTTTAAAAGAAAAGTTCTATCTACTGATTATGAAAACTAAAAGAAAAAACACAATAAAATTTTCAGTGGTAACCAAATATTTGGATCCATTTAAGAGAGTTTTATAATACGAGATATATAAAACCTCCTGCTTCCCAAAATGCTGTATCAGAATTGATTGGATCCTTTTCTCAAGGCAGCCAGTCTTCCTATTGTCTCTTTTTCCTACAGCCATCTGGTACTGTCTTTGATGTGAAGTATATATTTTCCAATTTTATTCTAAACATTCATATTCAATAAAACATTGCATCATCTTTTTTTTAGATAGTCGAAATATTCAATTTTTTAAGATAAGTTAAATGTATTGAGAGAGTTTCATTATTAATATGTGTTGTGGAGCCTGCAACAAGTTGCCAGTCGGAGATGCACACTCTATTTACAGGATATGAAATACCATGATGTTGGGGAAATCAATGTGATTATGACTGGAGAAGGGGGGATTGTCTAGATATTCAGCCCAGATTCTGTGCACACACTTTCCCCTCCTCACCCAGGAGGAACTAATGGAAAACTAGAAAGTCTGGTATTTAAACATAAATTCCCCTGGAATTTGGTGTTTTTCAATGGAGGTTTTCAGAGCTCAATTTCAGCTTTATCTCAGAGTAGAATTTCAGAGTTACTTGACAATAACATGTTTGCCCTTGAAAAATGCAAGCGGAAAATGAAGTCTTGATACCCCCACTTACCCTGCTGTAGACTTTTAGCCTCTTCCAGAGTGAAGAACATCGTCAGTGGAAACACAGTGAGTTATCTTCTGGGAACATCTTTAGTGCAGCCAAATGTTTACTGTAGCAGAAATGTCTGAAATCTCACTGAGAAATTCACAGAACTAAAAGCAAAAGCATTGCATGGCCTGGCAGATTCACGTATCTAACCTCCTGTAAAATCTAATATGCATTTGGACTCAAAATATATACAAATAGGCCCTCATGGAGTCACATATTTTGATCCTGAATTTCTCCAGTTTTGCATATAAGAGGGTTTTCTTTGTTGTGTATCCAGCTGGAGAGCTAAGACAATCAAAGGCAAAGCTATGTTGTGCTACTCCAGAGAACAGATCCAGATGGTCTCCTGAAAAGAAGTTGTCCCAAACAGTCACTATAAGTCCTTCGCTTTGGGGACCAGGTTGGAAGACAGTGGTTGAGTATTTGTAGATACCCTCTGGGACTGTTTAGATTCTGATGGGGATGCAAGTGCTATTAGAGGTGTCTCAGGTATAAAAACTAGCTAAGAAAAACTAAAAATCAAATTTTCTTGTTTAATACTTTAGAATTCAATTATGCTTAAATTTGATAGAAAATAAAGCTATGAGAATTGCTTTAAAAATTGGGGTAAAAGGAAAAAAGGAAAAAAATATAATTCACTGTCAGAAATTAGAAGGGTGGTAGAAAATTTGGGTTTTAGATAGCACTGCTCAATTACTGTATACTAGTTACATTTCAATGATATAACAGGACTTAGATCAGGTCATTGCTGTATGATTCTCTTGTGATTTACTTTTTAATAAATACTGTCCAGCAAAAATATGTTTTTTTCAGATTTGACATGTTGCTTTTCCTAGAAAATACTCAAAGCAGATGTCTTTCCTAAATAAAGCTGAAACTTGTATAAATTAATCAAAGGATATTTTAAGTTTAAATAATAAAAAGCTACCCATTGGTCAAATAATTGGGGGTTGGCAGAGGGAGAATTCAGAATACATTGCATGTTATTCCAATCCGTGTATTCAAATGTATCTTGAGAGATAGCCTATTTGGTTCTTTTGCAATAGAGCTGGTTTGAAAAGCAACATAAAGCCTTCAATTATATTATGTGCATTTTGTACACTTTAGAGTAGTTTTGTAATAAAAACATGGAAAGGGTTTGTCACAGTGTGACAGGTGGGAATGGAGGCAAAGAATGGTGTACAATGATCATACTTTCTCTTAAATCTTTGCACCATTTAACAAATAAGATCAGAAACAGCCCTATTTACTTCCTTTCCCAAAGTTGTCCTGCATTGGAAGAAGAAAAGAAGCAATAATATCATTAGCAGTTAACAAGGAACAGGAAGTAATTGCTGTGTTTAGGCCAATGGTAGAATGTAGCATTTCCTTTTAAAGTCCTGCAGATATATACAAGGCAGAGACATGGCAATTGCTGACCGTTCTTTGTTCCCAAGGCCATATTTTCTTACATGGGTGACCTTGAACAAAACACCAAAGCTTCATTATGTGCCAGGACACTGCTTTACCATTCCTCAGCAGTTCCCCATCATTCGAGGATGATGTTCTCATCACTCCAAATGGCATACAAGATACTTCACAACCTGATCTTTGCTGCCTCTTTCAGTCTCTTATCCCGACACCCACGCATCCATCCATCACCACAGGAATATCACAGTTAATTGTCATAGATCCTAAGTGGACTGTGTCCCCAAGCCCCCATGCCTTTCTTTAGTCATTCAGTAAAATTGGGAGGTATACATTGTGTGCCAGATACTGTGCCAAGGGCTAAGAATAAATGATAAACAAGGCAACAGGATCCAAGGCCTCATACAATTTATGGTCTAGTGGAGATAACAAAGAAAAATAGAATACCCCCCCACAAAAATAAGTAAATAAACATAAATAAAATAATTACAGATTGTGATAGGTGCTGAGAAGGGAAAACAAAACCCAGAGTGTTGACATAGAGATTGAAAGGGGATGAAGGGGTGAGGTGGTGACATTTAGAGTGTGCCAGGTAAAGACCCAGGGCCAAGACTTCGAGACAGAGGAAACAACCTATGCAGTTCTAATGTATGCAAGACTTTCTCAGGTTCAATGAATTGAATAAAGGCCATTGTAGCTGGAGAATGGTGTGGGAGACACAGCTTGAGGTGGAGGTGAAGGAATAGCCAGATGTCAGATCAAGCAGGGCCTGGAGCTCACAGTAAGGAGTTTCATTCCAAGTGTAATTAGAAGTTATTGGTTGGATTCAAGCAAAGTTGTGATATGGCTCAATTTATGTTTTTAATAGATTGGTCTGGCATCTGTGTGATGGATGAATTAGAGAAAGACAAGAGAGAAAGTAGTTGCAACATTGACTTTAGGAGGCTATTCTGGAAGACCAGAAAAGGAATGACAGTGGATGCATTCCAGAGATATGTGAGGGTAGAGATAACAATGCAGTTGAAGTTCGTTCTTTTCTAATTCCTGGTACCTCCAGGTCCCAACCCAAGCATCACCTCCCCTATGAAGCTACTTTGAAAGCCCCTCAATCCCCACAGGGTTAGATGCCCCCTCCTGTTCTCAGAGCAGCCTGTCACGTGGCTCCACAGTGTGACATACCACAATATTGACTCCTTTGCCTGCCTTTTATGAGACTGTGAACTTTTTTTTAGGACAATAGCTGTGTTTTGTCCATTTCTGTGTCCTTGGCCTGAGCACAGAGCCGAGTGCATAAGAGGTACTCAATAGATATCAAATGTGTGGGTGAATCGTGCCCTCTGAACCATTGGAGAGCTCTTCTGGTGACATGAAACACTGAGTGGGAGCCAGATCAAGGGGCTTGGGATTGATTTCGATATTGAAAGGACTGTGGAAGAGCTACTGTCCATGCCGAGGACACCTACTTCTGTTAGAAGTGACCAAGAAATCTCAGACAGGAAGCCAAATTGATTTTTCCAAGGCCATTTCAGGGGATGGAGTTCTTGACTAAGGTGGACTCTCTCAAAAGTACTTTGAGTTCCATTTCTAAACCCTGCTGTGACAATTACAGTTCAGAAACACTTGCTTGCAACACACAGCTTAGCAGATACTGTCATTTTTGACAAGGGGTTTGCATTTATCAGTTGTGTGTATGAGAATTGTTGGACAGAAATCATAACCAAACTGTCAGCATGGCCTCCCATTACCTTCAAGCAGATTCATTTTAATTCACCTTCGTAAAGATTTAAATGCCTACCATGCACCAGTTGTTGTGCCTGGCTGTTAGGATAAAGATGGATGTCAGGATATTTGTAAAAGGTCTCTATTCATAAAGAACTCACAGTACTGTGGGGTAAATAAATAAGCATTGCAATTGAGGATGCTAAGTAGTTCTAATGTGTATGCATAACATTATAAATATATACTTCGTGGAAGAAAATATAATAGGATCATTTATTCATTATTCTTGGAGGAGGAATAGAGTATATTTGGTTAGAAAGGGGCTTAAATTGAGCTGGATCAGTAGGAGTAGATCTGTCTCTCTCTGTCAACTTCCCAGATGCAGGGAAGCCTAGGACTTAAAGGCACTGGTTCCAGAGGTAGACTGTATTTAAATAAATTACGTTATGACCTGTGTAACCTCTGAAAATTATTTAACAGCTCTTCACCTCAGTTTATTCAACTGTTAAATGGGATAATATAGTACATACCCCATAGTATTGCTGTGAGGATTAAATGAGTTTGTGCATATGAACATGAAAATGTCCTTCCAGGCAGAGAAAACAGGGTGTGTTTGGAGAGGGAGATTTGAGGGAAGATTGGAAACACGGTTTGTGACCCAGATCCTAAAGAGCTTTGTGAGTCATTCTAAGATATTTGGATTCTATGCTATAGGTAATGAGGAACTACCAATGGTTTCAAACAACGGAGTGGTGTGATCAGGTCTGTGTTTTAGAAAGATTCTCTGGCAAGAGTAGAAAGGTTGGACTAGAAGGGGAAGGAAAGTGAGAGGCAGAGAGCCCAAGCAGGTGGTTAGAGCAGTAACCCACCAGAGATAATTCAAAACCTGGAATAGATGGCAGCAGTAGGAAATGCTAATGTGCTAAATTTAAGGTTTCCCCAATTTTTTGACCATGGAACCCTCTTTCCATACATAATATTCCAATAACTCATCAGGACTCAGTTTGGGGAATGCTGGCTCAACATCTGCTCATTTTTTGGATGTTTTTATTTTGCTTCTTTACATTTGTCTGTATCTCAGGTTTTCTATTCGTATAACCCAGCAGGGAATTATGACCACAGACAGAGGTGCTTATAAATTATCTGACGTGGACAGTTTAGAAGATCAATAAACGAGCAAGTGTTCCATGGAAACCGAGTTTATGCTGAGCTCTCTGGATTTTCACAGTAGCCAGCCCTCCATCTTAACGTTCTCTTCTCTTTGTTGCTGGTAAAGGTTTGTGAGGAGAGAGGCGAGATACAAGTTGTATTGAGGAATATTAATCTGTTGTTTGCATATGTTTTAGATTCAAAGGAGTGGAAACTATGCTCTGGAGACTTAAAATTTCCTTTCCAATGCATTTGGTGCCTCTGAAGATTACTCTAAGTGTTACATACATACACAAATACAACACACACACTACTATTTAATCTACACAATAACCCTATGATGCAGGCACTGTTATTATACCTATTTTATGGATAAACAAAATGAGTCACAGAGAAGGCCAAAGTCACACAGCTAGTAAAGAATAAAACTAGGAGAGTCAGTGGCAACAGCTGGTGTTTATTAAACATTGAATGAATGTGTGAGTGAATGAGTGAAGGAGAGAACAGAATGAATGAACAAGAGATTGATGTTAAGCATTGGAAAAGTAAAAAGAAATGATGCGTTTAGGTTAAGGACAACACTGGGAACTAAAACAAGACTCTGGGCAATATTCCAAAGAAATTACTCTCTAAATGCGAGAGTTTGAAGTAGAGAGAGTAAAGAAAAAAGAGTGAAATTTACTCAAGATTACAGTAAATACAGCACATTGGGAAAGTTCACACATTTCTCTGCTGTCAAGATCAAGCTCTTGTATTATTATTGGCTCTTATAAGTGGCATTTGAAACAGATACCATTTCAACTGCAAAGAGTTTACTGAGTGAGGCCCAAGATATGTTTTCAATTTGCTGCATTCTGTGACCTCGAGAATAGAAATGGCATCTGTGTATCTAGAAAGAGGTGCAGAATGTGTCTTGCGAAGGCTTGCTAACACAGTTCTAAACAAGACATCAGTCCCTACCTGAACCTGTCCATAATCTCTTACTTAGCTTCTAGGTACATAGTCCTGTGCTACGTGTTATCATCTGAGCATAAATATCTTCAATCAATAAACATTCCCAGAGTTTATTGGGAATTCCCACTAGTGCTATGTACTAGAGTATCTCAAATGGATAAGATATATCCCTAATCTCAAAGGCCTCCTTATCAACTGGGAGGAAGATGATACCAACACAACTGTACATTCAGATGACAGATTTATAAAAACTGCTGTTCTAATAAAACATATCCAATAAGGTATAATATGAAAACATCGTACATAAATGATACAATATAGACCAAAGTTACAAAATAAATTTGAGTAAGAATGGCTTGATAAGGATTTAGGACTGGAGAAGGAATTTTAGGTTGGTCTCGATTATTAAGAAATGGATGATGATGAGGAGAAGAACATATCAAGAAGGAGGCAAAGCAGTAGTATCTAACGCTAATAAAAGATCAGGTACGTATGAAATGGTTTTTAAAAAGGCCTTTGGGCTTCCCCATTGGAGGAAGATTTTACTGACCTTGAATAATGAAATTAGTTACCCAGAGTGTATAATGCTAAATATAAACTATTATTTCTTCTGAAAGCACTCAAATCTTCATGATTTTACTCTTCCAGTCTTTCTACTTTGGGGTTCTCTGGTCTTCAGAGCCCTAGAAATCTTCTCTTATATTTCCAATTCTTTCATTTCCTAGTTGGCATTGATAAGTGTCTGAGTCATTTGTTAAGACAACATAGAAACTCTGCCTTCTTACTAGTTTAGAATTCTGTCCTTCTCTGACCCATCCTTGACCCAGATGAGGCACAGCTGAGCACCTATCCAATTAGACTCATTCTTATGCTAAAGAGGTAGGCCTGGGCCATCTTGGTCTTTGGCTATACTTTTATATGAGTGCTCAGCTCATGTGTCACAGCAGGCAACCTGGCGCTGACATACAGCAAACCCTGATTACCATCAATCTGCTCCCAGAACCATCTACCCAACCATCACAAGATATCAGTTTGGGGCTGACATCTTTGGGACCTGGTCCCAGCCAGGAGATGTGAGTCACCCAGGGATGACAGTTCGATCAAAATGCATGATGAATAGAGCCTAACCATCATCCCATCACTCGTGAGCAAGGAGGCAAAAATTGTCAAGGTAGCAGCGTCAGGTGTGGAGAAGGTAATTTCTGACAGGTGATTAATGCCAAGGAGCCAGCAGTCATCCAAGTACTGCCAATAGAAATGGGCAGTTACATATATTTTTTCTATGACTTGCCTCCCTTCCCCCACTCTTGACCTCTGGTTTTACAGTATGCTGCTGAAAAGCCTCAGAAATGATTATTTTTCCCCCAAATTCTAAATATTTATGCCCCTCAAAATCTAGAGCTTACATATACCTCACATATACATATGTCAAACAAATCCTAGTTAAGACCTCATAGCCCCATCACCTTTGAAAAACAACTGAAATGTTCCCCAGTTAATGTTACTCTAATGGTCATTAAGGAAGCGATAGGTCAGTCAGCCTGGGGCCAAATCTTGTTTTTTTTCATGACCCAGAGCAAATCATTGTACCTGTCTGTGTCTCAGCTTCCTCATCTATAAAATAAGATTGTTTTGTGGATTAAAAAAAGGATCTCTCACCTTTGAGATAAATGCTTAATAAACACTAGGTAATATTATTAGTGTCCCTCTGCAATGCTGTTACATATGATAGAAAATTCTCAAAAACTGCAAAAATTTTGTAAACATAGGGCACCTGAAGGAAGCAGGTTAAATTGGGCAAGGGTAGAGGGTACTTTGGGCGCTTGAATTAAAACAAAATGGGCAATGGGCGTGGGTCCTTTGAGATGGCAAATGGAGCCAAATAGCAGAAGGCAGGGAACAAAAGCCACACTTAGAACTGCTGAAAGCTGGTCCTTCCTTTCCACCCAGGCCCATGTAGAGACACCATCAGCTTATTCAATACATGGAGGATTTTAGTACAGAACCTGGGAGAAGATCCCAGGACTCATCTGTGCAGCCAATAGTGAGGAGAAATCCAGTCCCAGGTCACACCCAGTACAGGTGTGGATATGCTGAAGGTGGACACACTGCAGCTTCACCCAGGCTCTAGGCAAGAGGCAGAAGCCACACTAGCTATTTTAACAGAGGGAATTTGATATAAAGACTTGTTAATTAGGTTTCGAAGAACTGAAAAGGCAAAAGGGAACTCTGAGGTATTAGAAGGTAGCAACTTCAGCTTCAAGCCTTGGGTTGAGGGAACCAAGGGAAGAAGTTACAATTGCTCTAAATTGGAAGCCTAGTGGAAGGGGCCTTTGGAGCTGAAAGTCAGGCCTCTGAGGAGGGACACTGCTAGGCTGGCACTGGAGATTTTGAGGGGGGTCGTGTATCTGGTATTTCAAGTGTGGGAAAAACTGACTGCCAACAGGATTCAGCTGCTGCTAACAGAACACAGACATTTGCTCGGGTGAAGAAATGAGGCTGGGGTGCCACTAACAGGAACGGGAAACCCATAGGAAGGAAGGAGCAAGTCCCTTCTCCCCACAGGAGCCTTGCAGTTTTCCTCTGGCGCCCGCTATTGGAGACACCTAACAAGGAGCCTCTGGCCGAGCAGAAATAGGTAGTTTGCATCCTTCCATTCCAGGCAGAGGCAAAGCGGAGTAGAGGAGGTTAGGTGTGGTATTGAGAGACAGTAGCTTAATCAGTGGCATCTTGTCTACTCCACCCATCCACCCACCCAATAAACAATAACTACCTACCATGTGCCAAACACTGGCAGCTAAGATGCACTATTTGTTCTCCAGAAAGGCAGGCAAGGGGAAGGAGAGAGAAAAAAAAAAAAGAGGAATGTGATATAGTTGGTGACTGAGAAATATAGACTAGTATAGGGAAGAGAAGGAGGGATGGGAGAGAAACTGTCCAGAGCCAAATGTTAAAAATGAGTAGGGATTTGCTAAACAAAGAAAAGGAAAGTAGGTAGACGCTGATCTATGGAAGAACAAATCAGGAAGGGTCTTATATGCAATATGTGGAATTGGGATTTTTCTCCGGCAATGAGAAACATACCAATAGTTTTAATCTGGCATAATTAGGTTTATGTTTTGATTTTTAAAAATATTGCAAGTGGTTAGAACTGCAGCAGAATAGCCAGATTTTTAAAAAACAAAACAGTCTAGAAATGAATTTTTAAAGTTTTTGAATAATTATTGATAATACATTTACAATATAAAAAATGATATAAAAAGGTAAACACTAAGAAATCTCATTCTCTCCTGACTCCTGTGGATAACCGTTTTTATTTTGTTCAAGGTTTTAGTGTTCCTTAATTTAAACACAAGTAAATATGAACGTTTATTTTTTATTTTCCACCTTTTCTTACTCAATTTTTTCTTATTTGAAACAATGCTGAAATAAAAGTCTCCAAAGTCAGATTTCTGGGACAAGGGGTAAATGCTTCTGTAAATTTGGTAGATGTTGCCAAATTTGGTGGATATTTTTCTTTCCTAGATGTTGTGCCATTTTGTTCTCCCACCAGCATTACAAGAGAGCACCTCTTTACTTATAGTCTGTCTAAGAAAGTGTGTTGTGAAAGTTTTTGGACTTTTTGCCATATCATAGTCGAGAGATAGAATGTCAATATAGCCTCTCTGGGTGAAGTTGTGCTTTTGTTTCATATGTTTAAAGGCCATTTGCATTACTTTTTCTGTGGTCTCTATTCATATCTTTTAATCATTTTTCTGGTGGGTTGTTATTCACTTTTTTTCCAGTTTCTAGGAGTTGCAAATATTTTTCCCAGTTTGTCACTTCTTTTTGAATTTTGCTCTTGACTTTTTTTTTCTTTGTCACACAAGTTATAGTTTCCTACTCTCAGTTTATGAAAGAATTCACACATGCTTTCTATAAATACATTTATGGTTTCATTTTTCCATTTAAAAACTTTGGGGCTTCCCTCGTGGTGCAGTGGTTGAGAGTCCGCCTGCCGACACAGGGGACATGGGTTCATGCCCCGATCCAGGAAGATCCCACATGCCACGGAGCGGCTGGGCCCGTGAGCCATGGCCGCTGAGCCTGCACGTCCGGAGCCTGTGCTCTGTAACGGGAGAGGCCACAACAGTGAGAGGCCCGCGTACCGCAAAAAAAAAAAAAAAAAAAACACTTTGGTGTATTTGGAGTTTATACTGGTAAGCAATATGAGGAATAGGTAGAACGTCATCTATTCCAAGTGGCTACCAGTGGTCCTAAAAACCTTTTAATAAAATGTCCATCTTCACCTCATTGATTTGAGGCATCATCGTTATCATATTTTAAATGTCCCTATACACCTGGGTTTCCTTTTGGAAATTTGTCCTATTCCATTGATCTGTTCACCTATTCCTGAACCAATACCACACTGTTTTAATTATCGGTGCTTTATAATATATTTTATTTTCAGATATTAGGGGTACCACTTATTGTTCTTTTTCAAAATTTCACATATGACTTGTTCTTAATGAACCAACTTCTTATTTAGGCTTTAGCCTGGAAAAGTTGAAATGTCTCCTCCTTTAAATATATTTTTAAACATTTTTTAAGAGGAATTTTAGGTTTACAGCAAAATTGAGAGGAAGGTACAGATATTTTCCATATATGTCCTGCCATCACACATCCGTAGCTTCCCTCATAATCAACAACCCCACCAGAGTGGTACATTCATTATAATTGATAAACATACATTGACACATCATTATCACCCTAAGTCCATTATCTATATTAGGGCTCACCCTTGTACATTCTATGGGTTTAGATAAATGTATAATGACACGTGTCCATGTTTGTAATATCATACAGGGTATTTTCACTGCCTTAAAATTTTTTTGTACTCTATCTATTCATCTCTGCTCCACCACCACACCACCCCCATCTCACCCCCCTAGCAACCCCTGATGTTTTTTATTATGTCTGTATTTTTGCTTTTTCAAGAATGTCCTATAGTTGGAATCATACAGTATGTAGGCTTTTCTGATTGGCTTCTTTCACTTAGCAATGTGCACTTAAGATTCCTCCATGCCTTTTTATTGTTTTAAAGGTTATTTCTTTTTAGCTCTAAATAATATTCCACTGTCTGTATGTATTACAGTTTATTTACCCATTCACCTACTAAAGGACTTCCTGATTGCTTCCAAGTTTTGGCAATTATGAATAAATCTGCTATAAATGTCTATGTGCAGGGGTTTTTAGAAATTTATTTATTTATTTTTGGTTGTGTTGGGTCTTCGTTGCTGTGCACGGGCTTTCTCTAGTTGTGGTGAGGGGGGGCTACTCTTCATTGTGGTGTGCGGACTTCTCATTGCGGTGGCTTCTCTGGTTGCAGGGCATGGGCTCTAGGTGCACGGGCTTCAGTAGTTGTGGCTCGTGGGCTCTAGAGCACAGGTTCAGTAGTTGTGGTACATGGGCTTAGTTGCTCTGCGGCATGTGGGATCTTCCCGGACCAGGGCTTGAACCCGTGTCCCCTGCATTGGCAGGTGAACAATAAGCTTTCAACTCCTTTGGATAAATACCAAGGAGCATGACTGCTGGATAGTATCGTAAGAGTATGTTTAGTTTTGTGAGAAGCCACCAAACTGCCTTCCAAAGTGTCTGTACTATTTTACATTACCACCAGCAATGAAAAGATTTCCTGTTGCTCCACATCCTAATTGGTATTTGGTGTTATCGTTGTTACAGATTTTGGCTATTCTAATAGGTATGAAGTAGTATGTCATGTTGTTTTAATTTGCATTTCCCTGATGACATATGATGTAGAGCATCTTTTCATATGCTTATTTGCCTTCCATATATCTTCTTTAATGAGGTATCTGTTTAAAGTCTTTGACCCATTTTTAATCTGGTTGTTTGTTTTCTTATTGTTGCATTTTAAGAGTTCTTTGTATATCAAATGTGTATTTTACAAATATTTTCTCCTAGTCTATGGCTTGTCTTTCTCATTCTCTTGACATTATCTTCCATAGAGCAGATGTTTTTAACTTTAATGAAGTCCATATCATTATTAATTTCATGAATCATGTCTTTGTTGTCATATCTAAAATGACATCTCCATATCCAAGGTCATTTAGGTTTTTTCCTCTGTTATATTCCAGGGGTTTTATAAGTTTGTATTTTACATTTAGGTTTAAAATCCATTTTGAGCTAATTTTTGTGAAGGGTATAATGTCTGTGTCTAGATTCATTTTTTTTTGTATGTGGATGTTCAGTTGTTCTGGCATCATTTGTTGAAGAGGCTATCTGTTCCGTTGAATTGCCTTTGCTCCTCTGTCAAAACTCAGTTGACTATATTTTGGGGGGTTTACTTCTGGACTCACTGTTCTGTCCATTGACCTATTTGTCTGTTCTTTTGCCAATACCACACTGTCACGATTGTTGTAGCTTTATAGTAAGTCTTGTAGTTGTATAGTGTCAGTCCTCCAACTTTGTTCTTCCCCTTCAATATTGTGTTGGCTATTTTGGGTCTTTTGCCTCTCCATACAAGCTTTAGAATGAGTTTGTTGATATCCATAAAATAACTTTCTGGGATTTTTATTGAGATTGCATTTAATCTATATATCAGATCAGGAAAAATTGACAGCTTGACAATATTGACTCTTCCTGTCCTTGAATATGGAATATTTCTCCATTTATTTAGTTCTTTGATTTTGTCCATCAGAGTTCTATAATTTTCCTCTTATAGGTTTTATACATATTTCATTAGCTGTATACCTAAATATTTCATATTTTGGGGTGCTAATGTAAATAATATTGTGTTTTTAACTTCAAATTCCACTTATTCATTGTTGGTATATAGGAGAGCAATTGACTTGTATATGAACCTTGTATCCTGCAGCCTTACTATAATCGCTCACCAGTTCTAGGAAGTACTTTTGTTTGTTTGTTTGTTTTTAATTCTTTCAGATTTTCTACGTAGACAATCATGTCATCTGCAAACAAAGACAGTTTTATGTCTTCCTTTTCAATCCATATACTTTTTATTTCCTTTTCTTGCCTTGTTGCATTAGCAAGAACTTCCAGATGGTGTTGAAAAGGAGTGGTGAGAGGGGATCCTTGCTTTGTTCCTGATCATAGTGGAAAAGCTTCAAGTTTTTCACATAATGTTAACTGAAGTTTTTGGTAGATATTCTTTATCAACTTGAGAAAATTTTCTTACATTCCTAGTTTACTGAGAGTTTTTATCATGAATGGGAAAGTATTTTGCAAATGCTTTTTCTGCATCTATTGATATGATCATATGATTTTTCTTTTTTAGTCTATTGATATGATGGATTATGTTACTTGATTTTAAAATGTTGAACCAGCCTTACATATCTGGAATAAATACCATTTGGCTGAGGTGTATAATTATTTTTATACTTCCTTGGATTCGATTTGCTAATATTTTTTTGAAGATTTTTGCATCTTTTATTATCATTGTTCCTCTATAAGTAAGGTGTGTTTGTTGTTGTTTTCCCTTTTGCTTCTTTAAAATTTTTTCTTTATCTTTGATTTTCTGTAATTTGAAAATCATATGCCTAAGTGTAATTTTGTGTGTGTGTGTGTGTGTGTGTGTGTGTGTGTGTGTGTGTGTGTGTGTGTTTTGGGTTTTTTTGCCATTCATCCTTCTTGGTGTTCTCTGAGCTCCCTGGATCTATTGTTTGATATCTGACAATTCTCAGATGTTATTGTTTGGGGAAACTCACAGTTGTTATTGTTTCATACATTTCTTCTGCACCTTTCAATCTTTCTTCTCTTTCTGATATTTTCATTACGTGTATGTTTTACCTTTTGTAGCTAGTCCATAGTCCTTGGATATTCTGTTCTGTTTTTTTATTTTTTTCAGTATTTATTTTCTTTGCTTTTCAGTTTTCAAGGATTCTATTGATATATTCCATAGCTCAGATATCCTTTTTCAGCCATGTCCAGTCTGCTAATAAGCCCATCAAAGGTATTCTTCATGTCTGTTACAGTGGTTTTATTTTTTTATCTGTAGCATTTATATTTTGGTTCTTTCTTAGAACTTCCATCTCTCTGCTTACATTGCCCATATGTTCTTGCATGCTGTCTGCTTTATCCGTTAGAGTCCTTAGCATATTAATCACAGTTGTTTTAAATTCCTGGCCTGACAATTCCAATATCTCTGCCATGTCTGGTTCTGATGCTTGCTTTGTCTCTTCAAATTGTGCTTTTTGCCTTTTGGTATGACTTGTAACTTTTATTTTCTTTATAGCTGAACATGATGTACCAGGTCAAAGGAACCCCTGTAAATAGGCCTTTATTAATGTGATGGTGGATTGTGGGGGTAGGGGAAGAATTCTCTAATCTTATGATTAGGTCTGAGTCTTTTAGTGAGCCTGTGTCTCTGGACTGTGAACTTCACAAATGGTTCTCAGGGCTTTTTTGTTTTGTTTTTCTTTTATTCCCCACTTTAAGTGGGACAGGATGGCTAGAGTGGGCTGGAGTTGTGTATTTCTTTTCCCCAGGTCAGTTAGGCTCTTATAATACCCCAGCAGGCTAGGCTCTGGAGCACTTCTTTCTCTTAGGGGCAGCCCTTCTTAAAGAGAACAGAGTGCTCTGGTGTATTTAAATATGGTTCCTTTTTCCCTCCCCCTGCCAGAGGCATGAGGGAATTTTTCTCTGATATACTGTGGGGATCTGGTTAAGCTCCTAGAGGTAAATCTGACAATATTGTGAGGGATGTTCGATGACTGGGTTCCCCCTAAAGCTTTTAACTCTCAGAGTTGTCCACTGAGCCTCCAGCAATTTGTCAATTACATTTCAGGTTTTCCTACCCAGTACAGGTTCCCCTGGCCATTTCCAATCCTGAGTTTCTGCTCGGGTCAGCTGTGACTCCCTGAATTTGCCTGTCTGTCTCTCCAGTCTCAGAGGTTTGCCCTGTTTTCTTCCCTCTCTTATGGATCCAAGAAGAGTTGTTGATTTTTCAGTCTGTTCAACTTTTTACTTTTTGTTAGGATTGACTGGCAACTTCCAAGCTCATTACAAGTGGAACTGGAAAACAAAAGTCTCTTTTACCTATATGTCTAAAATATATTACATATTACCTTAGCTTTTTTTTCCTTAACATCTTTATTGGAGTATAACTGCTTTACAGTGGTGTGTTTCTGCTTTATAACAAAGTGAATCAGTTATACATATACATATATCCCCATATCTCTTCCCTTTTGCATCTCCCTACCTTAGCTTTTAAATAGACATTACTGCCTAATATTTGTCTTTCACTTTGACTCAGAGTCTTTACTTATGAGCATTAATTAATTGACAATTTATAAAATAGAATAAGATTTTTAGGCATAAAAGTCTTATTTGCCTCTATATTAAGTGGCCTTAGGTTGCAAATGTTGCAAATGTACAGATTTTCTCTCTCTTCCCTTATTCCTGGTTGTTACTAGGGGGGCTGCCAATAGCTTCTCTGCCCTCTTCTAACTGAGAGCTAAGTGGAGAGCTACGGGTCTCTCTGATGAAGAAAGTCCATGAATGCCCATTCATACCCATTTCTGTAGTAACTCCTTGGCCTGATATTTTTTTTTTCTTAACATAGATTCAATCAGGAAAATTGCCGATTTGTCCAAATTTGGGTACCTTTATGTTATACTAGCAATTTTTCTCTTTTCTGAATTCTCTTCTCTCTAGGTCCCAGGTGTGAGTTCAGGCTCCAGACATGTTGTACTTACTAACTTGTTCAAGTGCTAACACTAGCTATAATCAAAAATATATTTGCCTTAGAATGTCTTCATCATATGGAAGGATAAAAGTTTAGTTCAAATGTCACCTCCTTTGTGATACTTTTCACAATTCCTCCAGTGAGATTTAATTTTTCTGTCTTCTCTAGATTCAGAGTATCATATATGTATTTAAAATATTTATTTTATTTACCTTGAAGCTTAATATTTACCTTGAAGTTTATGCTTGTCTCCCTATGCCCTACCCTATGCCACTATCAACATTGCACCTCATCCCACTAGACCCTGACTCTGATCTTAAATACCTAGACCTGTATTTAAGGTCATAGCAGAGGCACATATTTGCTGCATTTGAACATTCTTGTGAGACATGAATATGAAAACTAATTATAATCAAACCTGCTAAGCTTTACTGTCAACTCTTCCAAAAGCACAGTGAGTGGGTAAAAAGTCTTTAGGCTAGAATATTTCAAAGTGCCTCTGTCCTGCTGTCTCAGACAGTTGGGATGATCCTTCCTATTCTCTGTATTCTAACTGCACTTAGGAATTTTCTCTATGATTACTCAATATCTGTGTATGATATTTTTAGAGCTTTGGGCCCTGGCTACAAATCCTTTTAAGAGAGATTACTTCCCCTTTGCCCAACACTCCTTACCCTAGTCCAGTTCCTTTTCTCATCTGCAGCTTTCTTAACTGCAGTTACATAAAACACAATTCAGGGATCCTGGCCCTCCCTGTGCATTCACTCCTTTCCAGGTTAAACTCTGCTGCATTCATTCCCTTTGGCTCCTGGCTGCTTTCCTGGGGCTTCCTGCCCTCCCAAGACCAGACATTCAGCTACAAGTTTTGTCAGCCTCTCTACCTACCATCTGCACCACGGGAGACCGATTGTATTGCTACATCCTTCTCTTTCTCACTCTCTATATCAAAAAGAGCTATTTACTTGAATGGAAGGCCCATTCCCCCAGGAGACAGACCAGAAATTCTTTCTATGGTATTTCAGGTTTTCTCATTTTCCCTTTAGTAAAGTAGCAGGCTCCTGAGGCTGGGCTTAAAACATGTCACTCTCCATAAGAGATTCATTGGCCTTAGTAGCCTCTGTTTTGACTGATTTTTTTCTTTCTTTTTTTTTCTGTTCTCCCTTCCTTGACAGAGTAGCAAGTATCACTAATATTGTTATACTTTCCAATAGCAATACCATGGTTTCTATGTTTATTGTTTTAATAATAATGGACTTCAGTGTTTGATCACCAGCAGTACCAATATTTTTTCTGGATCCTAGGTTCTGTTCTCATCTCTAGGATTCACACCTAACCTACTCTAAACTTCATTTTAGAGATGTAGTGGTTTTTTTAGTTTTTTGTTTTGTTTTGTTTTAATTCTCAATCAACCTAACAGCAACTAAATTAGTTTAGTTGATAAAAACCAATTTTGATTGATGGCTGAATGGATACATAGATACTAGATAGAGAGGCAGATAGATAAATAGATAACTTTTCTCTAAATCAGGGTTTCTGAACTTTGGGGCTATTGACATTTGGGGCCGGGTAATTCTTCATTGTGGGAGGTTGTCCTGTTTAGAGCAGGATGTTTAATAGCATCCCTGACCTCTCTCTACCCACTGGGTAGTTGTCCTTTCCCTCTCCATTCCCCCAAGTTTGACACCCAGAATATCTTCTGATATCACTAAATGTTCCTGGAGGTCAAAATCACTCCCAGTTGAGAGTCACTGATCTAAATTCATTATACCCTCAATTATTAGTAAATAATGACAAAAATTTTAACATTTTTAAAGTTAATGTATATTGAGCGAATACCACAGGCCAGGCCCTTTGGAAAGTACTTTCTCATGTAAACTTATCACGTGCTTAAAATATCTCTGAATTAAGTATGAGGAAACAGAGAATTTAGAGAAAATCATAAAGCTAGTAAATGCAGAGCTGTTTTTTAGATAACTAGCCAGTTCCAAAGCTCATGCTTTTTACAGTTATGTCATAACTTTTAACATCTTGTCTTTTATGACATAGCTGTGGGTCCCTTTCTTGGAGGATGAAGGTTTTCTCATCTTTCTAGCTCATTATTACTGAGACTAAGCATGGCACTTTTCTGTTGTAGGTACCAAGGAATAATAGTTGAACTGAGTATCTTTTTGTTTGACCTGAGAATGAAATGTTGCCATGCTTTGAAGAATGAGTTGTTAATAACTATTTGCTAAATGAATATCTTATGTAGTCTAGAAAAATCAGGTGGCTCGCCCTCCATTGGTTTTCTCTATTCCTCCGATCTTTTACAATGAAGGGTAGGAGAGTGATGGGGGTCATTTTAAGATAGCATTTGTACTCCTTTTCATTTACTTTACACTAATATAAACTGTTTACTATAAACTCTGTGAATATTTTCCTTACATTCATTAATTTCTTTCTACTTTGCTTTTGGTCAACAATCATAACCAGAGTAATGTTGCATTATCTTTACCCAGCACCATTTTCTGAGGAAGCAGAACTGTATTACAAACACTATTCAATTTATCCTAAGTCTTTAGTAAGGAGAGTAGGGGTTATTGTTTTTCCTTTGAGTATACAGGGTTAATTGGAGGCATCAAGTAACTGATAAACCCAAAGATTGTGAAATCAAATTCATGTGTCCATTACTAAAGTTAACTTCTCTATTAAGAAATAATAGAACCCTCACTCTCTAACCCCCCACCTTGATTTAATCAACAGACATACACTGTTTCCTATAGACATATATTGTGGAAATGAAGAAAAACACATTCATTTTGTGCCTACACTATCATAACTACTCTGCTAGTCACTGTAAATTTATAAGATCATTTTGGACTAAGTATAATATTAGCATCTCCATTTTAAAAAATGAAGCTGAGAGAAATTAAGAAACCTGCCCCAAATCTACAGATAGAAGGTAACAGAAGTAAGTGTCAAAATTGGTTCAGCATAGGCAAAACATTCTTTGACACAAATCATAGCAATATTTTCTTAAGTCAGTCTCCCAAGGCAAAAGAAATAAAAGCAAAAATAAATAAATGGAACCTAATCAAACTTATAAGCTTTTGCACAGCAAAGGAAACCATAGACAAAACAAAAAGACAACCTATGGAATGGGAGAAAATATTTGCAAATGAGGCAACTGACAGGGGATTAATTTCCAAAATGTTCAGACAACTTATACAGCTCAATATGAAAAAACAAACAATCCAATCAAAACATGGGCAGAGGACCTAAATAGATATGTCTCCAAAGAAGACATACAGGTGGCCAACAGGCACATGAATAGATGCTCAACATTGCTAATTATTAGAGAAATGAAAATCAAAACCACAATGAGGTATCACCTCACACTAGTCAGAATGGCCATCATCAAAAAGTCTACAAACAATAAATGCTGGAGAGGGTGTGGAGAAAAGGGAACCCTCCTACATTGTTGGTAGGAATGTAAATTGGTACAGCTACTACGGAGAATAGTATGGAGGTTCCTTAAAAAAACTAAAAATAGAGCTACCATATGATCCAGCAATCCCACTCCTGGGCATGTATCTGGAAAAGATAAAAAATCTGATTTGGAAGGATACATGCACCTTGATGTTCATAGCAGCAGTATTTACAATAGCCAAGACATGGAAGCAACCCAAGTGTCCATGGACAGATGAATGGATAAAGAAGATGTGGTACATATATATAATGGAATATTACTCAGCCATAAAAAAGAATGAAATAATGCCATTTTCAGCAACATAGATGGACCTAGAAATTATCACACTAAGTAAAGTAAGTCAGACAGAGAAAGCCAAATATCATATGATATCACTTACGTATGGAATCTAAAAAAATGATACAAATGAACTTATTTACAAAACAAAAACTGATTCATGGACATAGAAAACAAACTTCTGGTTACCAAAGGGGTTAGCAGGGAGAGGGATAAGTTAGGAATTTGGGATTAACAAATACATGCTACTGTACGTGAAATAGATGAAACAACAAGGACCTACTGTATAGCACAGGGAACTATATTCAATATCTTGTAATAACCTATAATGGAAAAGAATCTGAAAAAGAATGTATATAGAGGAATGACTGAATCACTTTGTTGTACACCAGAGACTAACACAACATTGTAAATCAACTATACTTCAATTTTAAAAAGTGGTTCAAGTTTCAAAGGCATTTCTACTAATGTTAGGTTTTAATTAATTTCCACAAGCTCGTTTATAAATAAAGAGCAGTCCGAACAAATCAGTGCTTAGATAAGGTTTGAACAACCCACAGTTGTTCAAGAATCAGCCTTCCCATGGAAGCAGAAAAGGAAGAAATAGTAGAGTTTACCTTCTTGGGCCACGGGTTGTACATATGAAACTAGAGGGTAAGCCAGGTTGGTTCTGGAGAGACTAGGTAGGTTCTGAAGAGCAAAATGTATTTACTTTTGCCCTATCCCCAAGAATACCAGTACTGTGGAATATTACATGTACTCCAGAGATTGTTGTATTTCTTTAGTAGGTGACATGATCCCAGGATACTCCACATGGTACTTCGGGATTCTTGCAGATGAAAGGTGCTATATACATGTCAGATATTATTATACAGCACTTATAAAAAATGTTTCCACTTATCGGTGTGGACTCACTTTTGAACAGCTTAGAAAAGATAGTTATTGCTGATAATAGCTGTCAGAATAGCAGTGTAAATGACTTTTTTTTTTTGCTATACTTTGCTCCATATTTTACTGTTTTTGCTTTATAATCCAGAGTGGACTGGAAGAAGAAAGGAAGATATTTGCTGACAAGGCTTAAAAATAGAAAGATGATGATTTTTCTTACTAAGGTCAAGGTCAACAGCAAGGAAAGAATTTCCATGAGGGAATCATTAACAAAGTTAGACCACAAGAAGTTAAAAAAATTACTAGAGTGTAATATTTTGATTTTAAAACATGTAACGTACATGCTATTATCTTCTGAGAGTGCAACCATTACCATTGGAAGTGTACACATTTTATTCGTAGAAAACGTGATATAATGCAACGTCTTTATGTTTTCATTTTAATTTTGAAATCTCCTTTTAGGATAATCATCTGGACCCTGAATTACTTGGCTTGGCCAGTTGTGTTACCCACCTGTGTTCATTAGCTTCCTGTCCTTCAAGCTTCTGTAAGAAGCCATTAGAGAGATGTGCCCATCACTTTATCTTGGTATCATTGAACTCTTCTCCATCAGCTACTGTTCAACCAAGCAAATAGTGGTACTCTATGGAATTCTCACTGTTAGCCTAAGGAAGAAACTAGGCTCCTTCACCATCAGTGTCTCAGGGCCTCCTTCTTGGCAGGGGAAAAAGTGATGATTTCTGGATTGATAGCCCTACTCTCAAGCCAAATAATTGAGAAACTGAAACTTGACTTGGTAGTTCTTTCTAACTATTGCTCTTCTCTTCCGTCCTTTTTACTTTGAGTGCTCAAGTCTTAGAATTAGTGATCTCTCTTCTCATTTTACCTATTTTTAACATTTGCTTTTCAACTGGACCTAATCAGTCTGGTTGCAGTGACTCTCCACAGAAGCTTTATTGAAATTATTTTTTCTCCTTTAACTTCATATAGATTTTGACAGCATGGATCACCCCTTACTCCTTAAGTCCTGCCAAGACTGAGATTTCTAAACAGACTTCACTCACTCTCTCTGCCACTATCGAAAATTTTTGCTGATCACCATGGGCTATGTATAACAATTCAGGTCTACTGATGTGTACAATTCAATAAAACTCCATTTATACACCTGTACTAGTTAGGGTTCTCTAGAGCAACAGAACAAATAGGATAGATAGAGATGGAGAGAGAGAGAGAGATTTAAGAACTTGGTTCATGAAATTGTGGGGGCTGGTTCTGGAGAGTCTGAAGTCTGTATGACAGGGCAGCAGGCTGGTAACTCAGGCAGCGTTCCTGTGCTGCAGTCTTGAAGAGAATTCCTTCTACTTTGGGAAACCTCAGACTTTGCTCTTAAAGTCTCCAACTGATTAGAAGGCACTCACCCACATTCATCAGCTTTACTCAAAGTCTACCAAAATTAATCATATCTAAAAAATACCTTCACAGCAAGACCCAGACTGGTATTTCACCAAATAACTGGTCACCATTGCCTAGCCAAGTTGACATACAAAATTAACCATTGCAGTTCCCATACTCTTTTCTTCTAATCTTGAATTCATTTGTCTTTAGTAGATGAAAAAATTGGATATGCTTTTATACTTATCAAGGATTTGGGTTGTATTGCTTTTGGAGTTTTTGCTTTTCACCCTATTGTCAGCAGTATTCATTGTCTTAGGGGAAAGATGACAAGACACATGAGTAAAGAAAACAACTTTAAGTGTCAATAGGAGTTTGCATTTTAAAGTCTTTAGCCCTATAATACTAGGGTAAAAAGTTTATGTCACAAACAACAAATCTAAGAAAATAGATAACAAGTCAGGCTATCTCACTGCCAAAGAGGTAAAGATTACATGGGGAGGGCAAAGAGAAGATGACAAATAACTTAGATTCAGATGGATTCCTGAAAAAGCAATCCTGTGTCTCATGCATAGTCTGTTTCCTAGTTAGGGGTGGGGTGGTGAATAGAAACCTGAGAGAATTCAGCATTCAAGAACGGTGGAGGGTGGAGACCTGTTTTCTGGGTGGAGCTCAAGAGGACAGCATGTTCACAAAATGCTGCAGCATGTAGCATGACACAGACATGGTTGCATAGAAATGCCTGAGATAGGCATAATCATGTTCCAGTGAAGAACAATAGAGTTAAATCTTTTCTGTCCACCTCAGGAGAGCTTAGAGAGGACCTGACTATTAGCCAGACTAGAGATGCCTATTGCTAGAAAAGAGGGTGAAAGCAGCTGAGAGATGAATGGACAGATGACCAAAGACCAGATAGAATGAGGCAGAACATTTTTTTTTTTCTTCTGGACATCTGGATGTAATATTATCTGTACATCTTGTATGGAAAGATGGTGACTGAATACTCTCCAGATACCCACACCCTGCTACTACTAGACTAACATTACCTAAGTCAAAGGTGACCATATTTCTCCATTTACCTGGAATATTCCTGATTTATACTGGTTGCCTTGTGCATAATTGTTAAATAGCAGATCCTTTCACCATAGAAAATGTCTTATTTTGCACTAAAAACTATGTGACTGACTTAAGTGCTCAAAACTTAGATGCAACATATGAGAAAAAGTGGAAAAATAAAGGAGAAAATCTAAAATAGAAATTAGATTCATTTATAGAGAAAATAGGTTGAGTTTTGGGCATACCTCAGAGTGTGTACTGAAATTCACATCTTTCCTAATATAAAAGGCACATAAACCTCAGGCGTTTACATCTTCAAACCTGTTACAGTACGCACAACCATTACTTGAATACAATAGGATATATGTTTTATGTACTTAATATCTGTCTCAGGTTCTTTTGGTGCCTTTATTCTAGCAGCAAATGTAATCCTCACTAATGTATTGTTATAAGATGGAAGAAAGCAAGGGCTACTTTGTGAAGGTATTCGAAAGCCCAGCTAAGGGGGTTTGGAATAATTTCACAGGAGGGAAAGAATGAGATTTGTGTTTTAGAGAGTTAACTGGGGCAACAGTGTGGACAATGGCCTGGAGGTAGAAGGACTAGTCAGCAGGCTCCTGTGGCAATTTGAATGGGAAATGAGTGTGAACGGAGGAAGTCACACTCATTTCCCAACGGGGGAAGTCCATGTGGATGCCAAAGGTCAGATTTGAGAGCCCTTAAGGAAATCAAATAGAAAATATCTGGACACCAATTTTATCCTGGGAGTGAGGAACAAAGAGGACATTTGTGGAGGCAGAGAATGAGTTCAGTGTGGGACACTTTGTCTTGAAGTTCCTGTAGGATGTTTAGGAGGAGATGATGGCTTTGTAGGTGAATTTTGAGGTTTGGTGCTTGATGTGTGTGAGGGACGTGTGATTTGGGGGCATGGGCATATACAATTTAAAGATGGTAGTAAGCACTGAAAAACAAAGAAGAGCAATATAGTGATTACTTTCTCTTAGTCTCTTAGTAGATGTAAATTTAACCTGAGTAAGCTTTATGTTGAAGTCAGCCTAGAAGGTGTTATTCTGAAATAAATAAAACAACATAACACCCGATGAGCTTTTGCTTGGAAATGTATGTAGAAAGAATCTTATCTTAGACCAGTGTTTCTTGGCTGGGGGCAGTTTTGTCCCCCCACCCCCAACCAAGGAATATTTAGCAATGTCTAGAGACACTTTTGCTTATCATAACTTTACCTGCATCTGGTGGTAGAGTCCAGGGATGCTACTATTGATAAATATCCTACAATTCACAGGACAGCCCCCACCTAGCAAAGAATTATTGAGTCCAAAATATCAATAGTGCTGAGGATGAGAAACCTCTGCCTTAGACAACTGAGCTAACAATTTTGTTTAAAGAGCTGAAATCATCCTTAAATTGCTGTTTTGATCTTGAAACATCACTGAAGGACTTCGATGTAATGCATGAAAGAACTTTGATATTCTGGCTGGGAAGTCCATTCCAGTTAGCTTTTCTGACTCAAAAGGCCACCTTTCTGGTCAAAAGCTCTTGGGTACACAGAAGCACTCTGGCCATACACCACACTGAAGGCTCCAAGAAAGTACAGCACTTTTACCCACTGAATCCCACAACATAGGTTAGCAGTTGATGCAAAGATAACAAACTCTATAGCATGGAGTGGGTGGGAATCCATATACTGCTAAAGACATAAAAATGGAAGGTTGAAAATGACCATTAAATTTGGCTTTTGCATTATCAAATATGAGGACAAAAGATGGTGAAGGGGGTCAGCGATATAAAATAATTGTTAAAAGCACGAGTTGCTGAGTCCAACTGTTCGAGCTTGCAAGACTCCTGCTCCTATGATTCATTAGTTGAGTAATCTTAAGCAAATTACTTGTCCTCCCAAGGGCTGTACTTTTTTAATCTGTAAAATGGGTACAAAAATAATACCTGCTTCAAAGAGCTGTGTGTGGGAGTAAAATGTCACACACACACAGCTAGCCGAGTGATTGGCACATGGTAGACTGTCAATAAATCCCATCTACATGAGCTCTAGGAGCCTAGCAAGTAAAGCGTGTTATCAATAGAGCAAAAGAAGACCTAGCCTTAGCCTACTGCTTCCAAAGTGATCCTCTACTAAGGGCACAAAGATATTTATAGTATTAATGTTGGGATTATGATAATATCTGTTGTTTCTTTTTTAATCAAATCAGTTATTTGCTGACCAGTATTTTTTAAATGTGGTGACCTTCTTGCTGTTGATTTTATTAGCCTCTGCCATCATGAATGGAAGTAGATAAAATAGATTTATGCTTTTCAAATTGTAGTTCTCATACCCATAAATGAAAAACTGAAGACCACACATAAGAGAGGCAGTTATAAAAGACTAAATTATTACAAAGAATCTGAATACAGAGCCTGCATGCATACAAATTGCACTGCAATATTTAAACTCTTTTTTCACTTCTTACTAGCTGTATGACCTTTGGAAAATTACTTAGCCTTTCTGTGTTTCTGTTTCCTTATCTATAAAATGAGATTAGAAAATATCTCTTAAAATGGCCGTTAAGATCAAGTAAGAAACAGTTAATGGGTGAACTGGTTTTTGTTTTGTTTTGTTTTAGTTTAAACAAATTGAATAAAACAAAAAAATAAATTTCGAAGAGAAAAATATAAACTCCAGCAATTAGTTTCAATTAATGTATTCAATTACCTTAGAGGTTCTGTCCAACTATAAAATTTTTTGTCTAAAAAGTAATTGATGCTTTCTTTTTATTTCCTTTCCTATTGTATAGAATTGAAATATGCATTTACCTTTGATATCTACTGTGCAAAGAAAAGATATTGTAAAGTATTAGACACAGCACGCCCCCAAATGTTCAGTAAATGTTAGCTATTAAAATTTTATGGGGAGTCCAAAATGACAGCATAGGCACTCATTCTGAATTCATCTCCTCCCAGGAACACACCAAATCTATAGCTATATGTGGATATTATCCTTGAAGAATATCTGAAAACTAGATGAACTGCTCCCTACAATAAGGAATAAAAGGACCACATCAAGACCCATCCCTGGTGCATCAGCACACTGTAGGGAGGGATCTCACCAGGCAGGTGCTTCTCCTGGAGGAGAGAGGGGTTGGTGCCACACATCAGGCACCCCAACCCCAGGAGCTGTACTGAAGAGACAAGCCCCCAAAATGTCTGACTTAGAAAAGCAACAGGGCTGACATCCAAGGGACCTAAGTGCTGTAGGAAACCGAGATTCCCCTCTTCAAGGGCTTGCATGAGGTCTCACTTGGCCTGAGACCCAGTGAAAAAAACAGCAGTTTGAAAGAAGCCTAGACTATATGAAAGGAGATTCATTTGCTAATCTAAAAACATTGGCTGGAGGTGGGGCATGGGTAGTCAAAATGCCCCCTGGTGACAGAGGCGCTGGCAAATGCTATTATTGCTCCCTCAACCTAACCTGGTGGTGTAAGCTGCAAGCTTGGATGTGGCACCCTCCCCAGCCCCCCTCCCCAACCTTTCTAAAACAGATGGAAGGGAGTCGTCAGTTCAGGCACTATCCCGATGCCTTGCTGGAGCCAAATAGGACAGGCAGTTGCAGCACTTCCCTGCTCCCTGGCAGGGGTGGGCGAATGGGAACAGTGGCAGCATTATATTGTTCCCTAGCTAAAGTCTGTGCACGTGGGCAGTTGTGACACTCCATGACATTGCCCCATGCAAAGACAACTTAATGGGAGAAGTTATTTGCAAATCACATTTCTGATATGAGGTTAATATCCTATATATAAGGAACTTATACAACTCAATAACTAAAAACAAACAATCCAATTTTTTTCAGAGGATTTTTTCCCTAAGGATCTGAATAGGCATTTTTCCAAAGAAAGCATCCTGATGGCCAAAAGGTACAGGAAAATATGCTTAATATCACTAATCATCAGGGAAAAGCACATCAAAATCACAGTGAGATATCACCTTACATCTGCCAGAATGGCTGTTATCAAAAAGATGAGAAATAGAAAGTACTGGTAAGAATGTGGAGAAAAGGGAACACACCCCAGCCCTGTTGGAGGGATTGTAAATTGGTGCAGCCACTATGGAAAACAGTATGGATGTTCCTCAAAACATTGAAAATAGAGCTACCATATGATCCAACAATTCCACTACTATCTATCTAGAGAAAAGGAAAACACTCATTTGAAAAGATATATGCACCCCTATGTCCACTGCGCATTATTTACAATAGCCAAGACATAGAAACAACCCAAGTGTCCATAACCAAATGATTGAATAAAGAAGATGTGAGATATATATATATATATATATATATATATATGATGGAATACTACTCAGCCATAAAAAAGAATGAAATTTGGCCATTTGTGACATGGACAGACCTTGAGGGTATTATACTAAGTAAAAGAAAGTCAGGGAGAGAAAGGCAAATACCTCATCATTTCACTTATACGTGAAATCTAAAGAAAAGAAGACAAACAAACAAAACAAACCCCCAAACTCATAGATACAGAGAACAGATTGGTGGTTGCCATAAGGGCGGGAGTTTGCAGGGAGGTGAAATGGGTAAAGGAGATTAAGAAACACAAATTTCCAGTTACAAAATAAATGTCATGGGAATATAATGTACAACATGGAAAATATAGTCAATAATATTGTATTACATTTGTAAGGTGACAGATAGTAACTAGACTTAGTATGGTGACCATTTTACAATGTATACAAATGTTGAATCACCATTTGTACACCTGAAACTAATATAATACTGTATGTCAATTGTACCTCAATAAAAGTCAATTTAAATAAAAACTAAAATTTTACATATTTAGCAAACATAAATGTACATGCATGCAAATTTTAAATGACTTTTTAAAGATAAACTTCAAGATGCCAGAGAAATTTCACATTTATAGTGTGCTACTTTGTGGCTATTTTGTGTACTATTTTTCTTTTCTTCTGAGAATACTTCGGTAAACTTTTGAGAAGCATAGATATGGGTGGTCTTCTAGTCCACTGGACAGCTATGCAGGCATAGGATATTTTTGACCAATACTCTTAGATACTTTCCAAAATACCTTATGAATAACTACATACTCACACTCATTAATCACACATTGCACTCATTAATCATGTTGCAAAGGAGGATCATTAACAACTGTGACCAGATGTGCAGGAAAATCCCCTGCCTGGAAGTCATGCCTGCTGGATTACTCTGCACACTGGTTATGGGTGGCTGTGGGAGGACAGCATCAAATGAGTGACATCACTGTGGAGTTCAGAGAAACCATACAACCTGGGTAATTTCTTGAGCTATGATCCCAAACAACCAGAGAGGTACAAAGTTAGGACCACATACAGGGCAAGCAGAGGTGAGACACTCAAAGATTCCAGATAACTCTTTTTGTACATAAATTCAATATACCAACACTTGCTATAACAAAATTTGTAAACTGGCAATTTACCTACTATTTCAGATTATTTGTAGTTCTCAATTTTAGTGATTCCTTAGCATTTAACTTTCCTTTCCTCCATTCCCCACTCCCCTCACACAATCCCCTCATCCTCTTGATAGTTATATTATCATTTTTATTAGTTTAATGATTACTTTGTAATAATTATTACTTGTATTATTCACAGTTGGACCACATAGTACACTGTGATTACATTTCTTCTCATTTTCTTTTCATTTGCTTAGTTTTATGTCATACGTGATACCTGTCACTAATCCATTACCAAGCCCATTGATAGAACTCTGAGATCATTCTCAGTACAGTCAGACCTATCAGTAATCTACCAGTTTTGTTGCTGTTCTGGAGATATCTCTACTGAAATCCTCTACTTTCTGCTACGACTGGCCCAGCTGCTTTCTAGGCCTGCAGACTGCAGTAGGCATGCAATCTACCTTCATGGTCCCCTGGGGAATTTCCTTGTTTCCTATGCTGTATGTGCTGCTCTTTCTTCGTTTACTCCATCTTGAAGATGGATCATACCCTTCAGCAGTTTTATGAGAAAAGGTGCATGGAAGAGACAGATTGTCTAGTAAAGAATTCCAGGATGGAAATGGTTTTCATTGGGATATTTAAATACCCTGTATTGACTGCTTTTGCTGTCTTTTTATGCTTGTTTGTTTTGGTCTCTATCTTTCATATTGAAAGCTTTCTTCATATCTGGTGATCCTTAGCTTTCACTAGTGAGTCACGAAAATATCTTGTGTTCCTGAGCAGGCTAGAGTGCCGGCCTTCACCCTGAGGTTATCTGGCTCTTGATGTTTCGTTGGAGCAGCCTGAAAGGTACACAGCTGTAAATCTTTTTTCTCAGGTTGTTCTTAAAATTTTTAATTGTGGTAAAACATACATAACATAAAATTTACAATTTTAACCATTTTTAATTATACAGTACAGTACAGACCAGTAGGGTTAGGTATGTGCACATTGGTGTGCAGCTGATTTCCAGAACTCTTTCATCTTGCAAAACTGAAACTCTATTCCCATTAAACAACAACTTCTCATTTTTCCCTTCCTTCCCCTTTTCCGCCTCCAAGTAACCATCATTCTACTTTCTATCTCTATGAATTTGACTACTCTAGGTTCCTCATGTAAGTGAAATCATTTAGTATTTACCATTTTGTTGCCTGGCTTATTTCACTTAACATAATGTCTTCAAGGTTCATCCATGTTGTAGCATGTCTCAGAATTCTTAAGGCTGAATTATATATGACTCACATATTGTTCATCCATTCATCTGTTGATAGATGAAGGAACTTGGGTTCCCTCTACCCTTTGCTATTGTGAATAATACTGCTATGAACATGGGTGTACAAAAAACATCTCTTTGAGGTCCTGCTTTCAGATATTCTTTTGGAATATATACCCAGAAGTGGAATTGTTGGATTATATGTTAATTTTATTTTGCATTTTGTGAAGCACCACTGTGCTGTTTTCCACAGCAGCTGCACCATTTTACATTCCCACAAACAATGCATGAATTCCAATTTCTCGACATCCTCACCAACACTTGTCATTGCCTGTTTTTTTGATAGTAGCCATCCTAATGTGTGTGAGGTGGTATCTCATTGTGGTTTTGATTTGCATTTCCCTAATGATTAGTGATGTTGAGGATCTTCTTATGTGCCCATTGGCCTTAGGCTGGTTATTTTATCAGAAAAAAAAATCTTCTGTCTCTTATTCAGGGTTAATAAGAACGGTTATCAGCATTTCGGGAACAAAGCAGAAAGGAGTTGGAGTTGGAGTGTAGCCATAAGTGTGCAGATTTTTATCCATCCCTCCTTTTCAAGATTATGTCCCTGCTCTCAGTTAGGCTTAGTGTCCTGAATCTAGAGTCCCTGTTGATCAGGCTGTTCAGGGAAGGAACCTCCAGGCAATAGCCAGGGAGAGAAGAGGGGGTGGAAATCAAGGATATTAACTATTTCTTTCAGTTTTCCTATTTCAGCCATACTGGTACCTCCCCTCCACTTTTAGAGGTGACAGTTGACTCTAATTTCTGAGCCTTTAAGAAACTCTGCAACACCAGCCAGCTCACTTTTTGGCATCATCCCTGTGGCATTTATTTACTTATCAGTATTTAAAGTTTTGCTTTGGTACCTCCTTTTCCCAGTCTCTTTTTCTTCTGCAGTTATGTCTTTTATCACATTATTTCAGTAGGGCTTCAGCAGAGGGTAGAGATAAACGTGTGTCTTTAATTTGCCATTTTAACTGAAACTCCCTCTTGTCATTTTGCTATTGTTGTTATGTTTATTGTTAATTGTTATTATTAATTTTTATCATTATTAATCAATACTCTTTTTTTTCCATTTAGGGGAAAGAAAGAGACAGAAGCAGAGATCTGTCATGAGATATTCCACCAAGCTTTATTAAAGGAAAAGCAAGGATGAGCATCTCTCCCCAGGTACATTTTGTTGGTGTTTGATACCCCTGATGCCATGGTCAGCTTTCCACTTTAACCCTTCCTTGACTCAGATTTTCTGCTCAGTTCATCTATTTTCAGATTTTTGCCTAAAAGGAAAGCATTTCTACTACATACCATCCTCAGTAGGAAAGTAAAATTCGATATACACTGTTTTGCTTTACAAAATCCTTCAGAAACCCAGAGACTTTCTAAGTTTTGGAATACTGTTTTAAAAGTACTTAGATGTTTTGTTTTGGTCTTTTTCATCATACTCATATAAAGCTATAGAATCATGCTTGTTAGTGTCATCTGATAATATGAAGACTGATAGAAGTCAGGAGGGAAGTTACCTGTCATTTCATACAGGCTTAGATGGACCATGGCCTGTCCTATTCTGACATAAAACATTCCCAGAGTATTGTCTTTCAGGACCCAGAAGAAAAACTATTTACCATTTATAATCACCCACTGGGAAAATCACTGGGAAAAGCCTTGACCTTTATTTATTTATTTATTTATTTTTGCTGGTAGGAATTTAACACAAATTTACTTGCATAGGTTTAAATTGCACTTTCTATAATAAAAGTAGAAAGGTTACCCTTTCATATTTTTTTCTTTTTTAACATCTTTATTGGAGTATAATTGCTTTACAATGGTGTGTTAGTTTCTGCTGTATAACAAAGTGAATCAGCTATACGTATACATATATCCCCATATCTCCTCCCTCTTGCGTCTCCCTCCCACCCTCCCTCTCCCACCTCTCTAGATGAACACAAAGCACTGAGCTGATCTCCCTGTGCTATGTGGCTGCTTCCCACTAGCTATCTATTTTACATTTGGTAGTGTATATATGTCCATGCCACTCTCTCACTTCGTCCCAGCTTACACTTGCCCCTCCCTGTGTCCTCAACTCCATTCTCTACATCTACGTCTTTATTCCTGTCCTTCCACTAGGTTTTTCAGAACCGTTGTTTTTTTTTTTAGATTCTATATATGTGTTAGCATATGGTATTTATTTTTCTGTTTCTGACTTACTTCACTCTGTATGACAGACTCTAGGTCCATCCACCTCACTACAAATAACTAAATTTTGTTTATTTTTATGGCTGAGAAATATTCCATTGTATATATGTGCCACATCTTCTTTATCCATTCATCTGTCAATGGACACTTAGGTTGTTTCATATCCTGGCTATTGTAAATACTACTGCAGTGAACATTGTGGTAAATGATTCTTTTTGAATTATGGTTTTCTCAGGGTACATGCCCAGTAGTGGGATTGCTGGGTCATATGGTAGTTCTATTTTTAGTTTCTTAAGGAACCTCCATACTGTTCTCCATAGTGGCTGTATCAATTTACATTCCCACCAACAGTGCAAGAGGGTTCCCTTTTCTCCACACCCTCTCCAGCATTTATCGTTTGTAGGTTTTTTGATGATGGCCATCCTGACCGGTGTGAGGTGATACCTCATTGTAGTTTTGATTTGCATTTCTCTAATTATTAGTGATGTTGAGCATCTTTTCATGTGTTTGTTGGCAATCTGTATATCTTCTTTGGAGAAATGTCTATTTAGGTCTTCTGCCCATTTTTGGATTGGGTTGTTTGTTTTTTTGATATTGAGCTGCATGAGCTGCTTGTATATTTGGACATTAAACCTTTGCCAGTTGCTTCGTTTGCAAATATTTTCTCCCATTCTGAGGGTTGTCTTTTGGTCTTGTTTATGGTTTTCTTTGCTGTGCAAAAGCTTTTAAGTTTCATTAGGTCCCATTTGTTTATTTTTGTTTTTATTTCCATTTCTCTAGGAGGTGGGTCAAAAAGGATCTTGCTGTGATTTATGTCATAGAGTGTTCTGCCTCTGTCTTCCTCTAAGAGTTTCATGGTGTCTGGCCTTATATTTAGGTCTTTAATCCACTTTGAGTTGATTTTTGTGTAGAGAGAGTGGGCAACCTTGTCTTGTTCCTGATCTTAGTGGAAATGGTTTCAGTTTTTCACCACTGAGAACGATGCTGGCTGTGGATTTGTCATATTTGGCCTTTATTATGTTGAGGTAGGTTCCTTCTATGCCTAATTTCTGGAGGGTTTTTATCAAAAATGGGTGTTGAAATTTGTCAAAACCTTTTTCTGCATCTATTTAAATGATCATATGTTTTTTCTCCTTCATTTGTTAATATGGTGAATCACATTTATTGATTTGCATATATTTAAGAATCCTTGCCTTCCTGAGATAAACTCCACTTGATCATGGGGTATCACCCTTTTAATGTGCTGCTGGATTCTGTTTGTGAGTATTTTGTTGAGGATTTTTGCATCTATGTTCATCAGTGATATTGGCCTATAGTTTTCTTTTTTTGTGACATCTTTGTCTGGTTTTGGTACCGGGGATGATGGTGGCCTTGTAGAATGAGTTTGGGTGTGTTCCTCCCTCTGCTATATTTTGGAAGAGTTTGCGAAGGATAGGTGTTAGCTTTTCTCTAAATGTTTGATAGAATTTGCCTGTCAAGCCATCTGGTCCTGGGCTTTTGTTTGTTGGAAGATTTTAATCACAGTCTCAATTTCAGCGCTTGTGATTGGTCTGTTTATATCTTCTATTTCTTCCTGGTTCAGTCTCAGAAAGTTGTGCTTTTCTAAAACTGTGTCCAATTCTTCCAGATTGTCTATTTTATTGGCATATAGTTGCTTGTAGTAATCTCTCATGATCCTTTGTATTTCTGCGGTGTCTTTTGTAACTTCTCCTTTTTCATTTCTAATTTTATTGATTTGAGTCCTCTCCATCTTTTTCTTGATGAGTCTGGCTAAAGGTTTGTCAATTTTCTTTATCTTCTCAAAGAACCAGCTTTTAGTTCTATTGATCTTTTGTATTGTTTCCTTTATTTCTTTTTCATTTATTTGTGATCTGTTCTTTATGATTTATTTCCTTCTGCTAACTTTGGTGTTTTTTTTATCTTCTTTCTCTGATTGCTTTAGTTGTGAGGTTAGGTTGTTTATTTCATATGTTTCTTGTTTCTTGAGGTAGGATTGTATTGCTATAAACTTCCCTCTTAGAACTGCTTTTGCTGCACCCCATAGGTTTTGGATCGTCGTGTTTTCATTATCATTTGTTTCTAGGTATCTTTTGATTTCCTCTTTGATTTCTTCAGTGATCTCTTGGTTATTTAGTAGCGTATTTTTTAGCCTCCATGTGTTTGTATTTTTTTACAGTTTTTTTTCCTGTAATTGATATCTAGTCTCATAGCATTGTGATCAGAAAAGATCACTGATACGATTTCAGTTTTCTTAACTTTACCAAGGCTTGATTTGTGACCCAAGATATGATCTATCCTGGAGAATGTTCCATGAGCACGTGAGAAGAAATTGTATTCTGCGGGTTTTTGATGGAATGTCGTATAAATATCAATTAAGTCCATCTCATTTAATGTGTCATTTAAAGCTTGTGTTTCCTTATTTAATTTCATTTTGGATGATCTGTCCATTGGTGAAAGTGGGGTGTTAAAGACCCCTATTATGATTGTGTTACTGTCAATTTCCCCTTTTATGGCTGTTAGCATTTGCCTTATGTATTGAGGTGCTCCTATGTTGGGTGCATAAATATTTACAATTGTTATATCTTCTTCTTGAATTGATCCCTTGATCATTATGTAGTGTCCTTCTTTTTCTCTTGTAATAGACTTTATTTTAAAGTATATTTTGTCTGATATGAGAATTGCTACTCCAGCTTTCTTTCGATTTCCATTTGCATGGAATATCTTTTTCCATCCCCTCACTTTCAGTCTGTATGTGTCCCTAGGTCTGAATGGGTCTCTTGTAGACAGCATATATATGTGTCTTATGTTTGTTTCCATTGAGCCAGTCTGTGTCTTTTGGTTGGAGCATTTAATCAATTTACATTTAAGGTAGTTATCAGTATGTATGTTCCTATTACCATTTTCTTAATTGTTTTGGGTTTGTTATTGTAGATCTTTACCTTCTCTTGTGCTTCTTGCCTAGAGAAATTCCTTTAGCATTTGTTGTAAAGCTGGTTTGGTGGTGCTGAATTCTCTTAGCTTTTGCTTGTCTGTAAAGTTTTAAATTTCTCCGTCAAATCTGAATGAGATCCTTTCTGGGTAGACTTATCTTGTAGGCTTTCTCCTTTCATCACTTTAAATATGTCCTGCCGCTCCCTAGTTCTAGCTTGCAGAGCTTCTTCTGAAAGATCAGCTGTTTACCTTATAGGGTTTCCCTTGTATGTTATTTGTTGCTTTTTCCTTGCTGCTTTTAATATTTTTTCTTTGTATTTAATATTTGATAGTTTGATTAATATGTCTTGGCGTGTTTCTCCTTGGATTTATCCTGTATGGGAATCTCTGCGCTTCCTGGACTTGACTGACTATTTCCTTTCAACTGTAATCTCTTCAAATATTTTCTCAGTCCCTTTTTTTTCCTCTTCTTCTTCTGGGATCTCTATAATTCGAATGTTAGTGTGTTTAATGTTGTCCCAGAAGTCTCTGAGATTGTCCTCAATTCTTTTCATTTTTTTTTTTTATTCTGCTCTGCGGTAGTTATTTCCACTATTTTATCTTCCAGGCCACTTATCCATTCTTCTGCCTCAGTTATTCTGCTGTTGATTCCTTCTAGAGAATTTTTAATTTCATTTATTGTGTTGTTCATCATTGTTTGTTTGCTCATTAATTCTTCTAGGTCCTTGTTAAAAGTTTCTTGTATTTTCTCCATTCTGTTTCCAAGATTTTGGATCATCTCTACTATCATTACTCTGAATTCTTTTTCAGGTAGACTGCCTATTTCCTGTTCATTTGTTTGGTCTGGTGGGTTTTTACCTTACTCCTTCATCTGCTGTGTATTTCTCTGTCTTCTCATTTTGCTTAACTTACGATGTTTGGGGTCTCCTTTTTTGCTCGCTGCAGGTTCGTAGTTACCATTGTTTTTGGTGTTGCCTCCGGTGGGAGACGTTTGTTCAGTGGGTTGTGTAGGCTTCCTGGTGGAGGGGACTGCTGCCTGTGTTTAGTGGATAAGGCTGGATCTTGTCTTTCTTGTGGGCAGGACCACGTCCGGTAGTGTGTTTTGGGGTATCTGTGAACTTATTATGATTTTAGGCTGCCTCTGTGCTAATGGGTGGGGTTGTGTTCATGTCTTGCTAGTTGTTTTGCATAGGGTGTCCAGCACTATAGCTTGCTGGTCGTTGAGTGGAGCTGTGTCTTAGCATTGAGATGTAGATCTCTGGGAGAGCTTTTGCTGTTTGATATTACATGTGGCCGGGAGGTCTCTGGTGGACCAATGTCCTGAACTCAGCTCTCCCACCTCAGAGGCTCAGGCTTGACACCTGGTCAGTGCATAAAGACCGTGTCAGCCACACGGCTCAGAAGTAAAGGGAGAAAGAAAGAAAGAGAGAGAGAGAGGAGAGAGAGAGAGGGAGAGAGGGAGGGAGGGAGGGAGGAAGGAGGGAAAAAAAGTAAAATAAAATGAAATAAAGTTATTAAATTAAAAAAGTATTCAAAATAAAAATATTAAAATAATTTAAAAAAAGAAAGAAAGAAAGAGAGCAACCAAACCAAAAAATAAATCCATCAATGATAACAAGCACTAAAAACTATACTAAAAAAAAGAACAAAAAATAGACAGACAGAACCCTAGGACAAATGGCAAAAGCAAAGCTATACAGAGAAAATCACACAAAGAAACATACACACGCACTCACAAAAGGGAAAAAGGAAAAAAAAATAGAAACATATAAAAACACAGAAGAAAGCAACCAAGTCAATAAAGAAATCTACCAATGATAATAAGCTCGAAATACCAAACTGAGATAAACATAAAACCAGAAACAAATTAGATGCAGAAAGTAAACCCCAAGTCTACAGTTGCTCCCAAAGTCCACTGCCTCAATTTTGGGATGATTCGTTGTCTATTCGGCTATTCCGCAGATGCAGGGTACATCAAGTTGATTGTGGAGATTTAATCTGCTGCTCCTGAGGCTGCAGGGAGAAATTTCCCTTTCTTTTCTTTGTTCACACAGCTCCTGGGGTTCAGCTTTGGATTTGACCCCGCCTCTGCGTGTAGGTCACCTGAGGGCATCTGTTCCCTGCCTAGACAGGATGGGGTTAAAGTAGCAGCTGATTAAGGGGCTCTGGCTCACTCAGGCCGAGGAGAGGGAGGGGTATGGAATGTGGGGCAAGCGTGTGGTGGTAGAGGCCAGTGTGATGTTGCAACAGCCTGAGGCGCACCGTGTGTTCTCCTGGGGAAGTTGTCCCTGGATCTCGGGACCCTGGCAGTGGCAGGCTGCACAGGTTCTTAGGAGGGGAGGTATGGATAGTGACCTGTGCTTGCACACAGGCTTCTTGGTGTCTGCAGAAGCAGCCTTAGCGTCTCATGCCCGTCTCTGCTGTCCGCACTGATAGCCGCAGCTCACGCCTGTCTCTGGAGCTTGTTTAGGTGGGGCTCTGAATCCTCTCTTCTCGTGCACCCTGAAAACAATGGTCTCTTGCCTCTTAGGCAGGTCCAGACATTTTCCCCGACTCCCTCGCGGCTAGCTATGGTGCACTAACCCCCTTCAGGCTGTGTTCACGCCACCAACCCCAGTCCTCTCCCTGGGATCTGACCTCTGAATCCTGAGCCTCAGCTACCAGCCCCCGCCCGCCCCAGCGGGGGAGCAGAGAAGCCTCTTAGGCTGGTGAGTGCTGGTCGACACCAATCCTCTATGCGGGAATCTCTCAGCTTTGCCCTCTGCACCCCTGTTTCTGTGCTCTCCTCCGTGGCTCTGAAGCTTCCCCCCACCACCCCGTCTCCACCAGTGAAGGGGCTTCCTAGTGTGTGGAAACTTTTCCTCCTTCACAGCTCCCTCCCAGAGGTGCAGGTTCCGTCCCTATTCTTTTGTCTCTGTTTTTCCTTTTTTCTTTTGCCCTACCCCGGTACGCAGGGAGTTTCTTGCCTTTTGGGAAGTCTGAGGTCCTCTGCCAGCGTTCAGTAGGTGTTCTGTAGGAGTTGTTCCACATGTACCTGTAGTTTTGATGTATTTGTGGGGAGGAAGGTGATCTCCGTGTCTTACTCCTCCGCCATCTTGAAGTTGCCTCCAGCCTTGACCTTAAAATAAACTGTTGAAAACTTCTAAACTAGTTCTTGATCCTGGGAGTGCTAAGTTAACATGAAACATTTTAAAAGAAAAGGCTTTTGTTAAAACAGACTATTTAGATTGTTTATGCCAAAGTGCTGTCCCTAATCTGAGTTAAAGCACTTATTCAAGCACTGGAGTGCCATGATAGTTGGCTATAATTAAGATTCTAAAACCAGGCATTTTTGGTATGTGTAGTAATTTCAGTGATTTGTACTATTGTATCAGTTATACTGTACATGCATATGGTAATTGAGAGATTGGAATTGTTAGTCCCAATGTATAGATGAGAAAATTGAGGTTCCGGGTAGTATATGAAACTACTTTTGTAATGTCGAACAGCTAGTAAGAAAGTGAAGGTGTGACATGCAATGATAGTACTGAAGACTCCATGTGCAATGCCTGCTGCAACGCAAAATACCTGCATTAAACTACATAGATATTTGGGGAAAGTGATCAAGGATGTAAAGAACAAAAGAAGTGAGGAACAGTGAAAACCAGATTAAAAGATATTAGATATAGAACCTTCTCCTCACCTTTTGCTTCACCTGTGCCTGGAATGGTATATATTTGCTTGCTATTTTGGACACGTTGACCAGCCCTGTATAAAAAGAACACTGAAGATTCCTTCACAAAAGCTATCTATGCTTGCTATCACATATCCTAGTTCTAGCAAAATGCCGGGAATTAAAGAAAATCTCACTGCTCATTAGTTTCCAATACTAAGGAAGGGCACACTTATTTACATAAAGGTAGGCGTCCTGGTTTCACTTCTGGCTGGGTGCAGGAGCCACCAGCTTTCTCAAGCCAGTGACCCCCATCAATGCAATGGCTCAACACCTTCTGTTTGTTTTCTGGCCTCAATTTCAGGTGCCCTGGGCCTCTCAGCTCAGACAGAGCCTTCATTTGATTTGCACACAGAACTAGCTTGAATGCAGTCACCTCCAGTTAGGACAATAAGAGAAAATGGCTTTATTTGGATGACTAAAGTAAAATCTCTCCACATTTACTATATACCCTGGCTTCTTAGATGCTTACAAAGAATAAAGGGACATACTTTCACCATTTCCCAGGAAAGCTTAGGTGGTAGTGAAATAAAGCAGAGTTTTCTTCCTTTTTCTTCAGAGGAAGTCTTTAGCCTGAGAGAAGGTAAAGAAGTAAGATCCTAGTAAATAAACAGGAACCTAATACTGCAAACATGTATGAGGGTAGAATATGACTTCTGTATTAAGAAAAATGATGAATGTTTTCACATTATGGGAACAGCTTTAGCACACCCTTAAAATAGCACATTAGCGATATGTGAAGACATAGAGATATTTGTCTCTATACTTTAAACCTTTTCTCTTCCACAAGGATTTTTAGTAAGTATATGCTATGGACTAGAGCTCAGAGACTGTGAAAGAAAATTTCTAGCCTTGAGTGTTGCTGCCACCTACATGACGGGAAGACTACAAACAAAACCCAACCCCTATCCAGACAAGCATCAGCTGCAGTATACTTTCTATGAAAACATACTTTAGAAATCTCCATATTTGTTCCTTTAATTGACTATCCCAATCACAACTGAAGTGATAGTGTTCACTATTTTCACCTCACTTCTTGTCTCAAATTCTTGTAGAAACTGGAGCAGTTTTGTGTAGATTGGTGGGAATACACTGACTGTATGAAATAGGGGCTGATCCAAGGAAATCTTCCTTACCATCAAAACAGTCCTAAGTGCAACCTGATCCCTGTGACAATGACTGTCTCAGGGAGAGGGTGAAGGCTCTCAATCTTACTGTCCTATAGTTTCCCCCCACCCCCACCCCCCAAGCCTGCAGGCTTTAAAATACAAGAGGAAGAAATAAATAAAATGTTTCCTCAGTTGATTATAACTATAAGTTGATGTAAATGGAGATAACATGAACGTAAGAATTCTTTTGATATAGATAAGAATGGTTATTTCTGATAGGAAATGCAGTTTCCACTGCAGAACTAACAGGAAATCTCTTTAAAAGTCTAAAGGAAACTTGTGATATGTCAAGAACATGTCATAGATCTTTCTTTTATCTTGGATGGCATCATCTGAGGGCCATGATGCTCAGTGACTGAGGCTGTGTGAAACACATTCTCCCTAGAAGATACACATGCAAGATCGAAAAGCCGATTGATGACTTTACGGATAATTACAATTAAAATAATTGCTAAGTGAATAAATGATAGGTTTTGTAAGCAAGTACCAAGCAGTTACTGCTATTGCATCATGTTATGAATATTGGCATTTTGCTGGCATTTGGCACTTTCCAGATTTAGGCACAGTGTTGTACTAAACATGTACTAGTCATCTTTGATGTTAAAAACCTTGTATCCTTGAATTAGAAAATCACTGCTACCTTTCCAATTAGTAACAAGTTGAAGACAGAAGGATCCCTAAAAACAGCGATGGGAAAACCTTGTCTGTGCAATGAAAAAAGGGCATTTGGAAAAACAATGTCAAAAGGGAGCACTCTATGTGCTCAACATTTCCCCCTGTATACCACGAGAAATAAGCCATTTAAAACATTTTCAATGGTCTATGGCTTCGGTTTTCACATGGTATTAAAACAACTATTTCTTACCATTTGTATCATTATAATCATGCTCATAATGATGAAGTTGTCACAGTCTATTTACCTGCACTATGCTTTCTGGGATAAAAGTGAATTTATCCTAGACTTAATGAATAGAGCCTAAGGCTAGACGGTGGCAAAAAATTCAATAATCAAGATAAATATATTTTAACACAATATTTATAAAAATCAAATTAATGCAAAAAATTCCTGACATTGAAATCTTAAATGAAGATAGAATCTGATAAGGTCTGATGAGGGTGAGAGTGAGTGAGTGAGCGGTACTAGGACAACCTCACCCCAGTCCCTGCCCTGCCAATGACATGAAGTGACGCATGTTGTCTTCAGAGGTCACAGTTGGGTGGGAGTTTCCAGTGGCATGCTCTTACTGGAAGATCTGTTAATTTCCAGTTTACGTTTTTCTCATACATGCTATCTGTAGGGTCCTTGTTGATGAAATCAGAGTGCAAAGTCGTCTGGGGACCATTGTACAGGAAGCCATGTAGCTTCATCAGAAAGATATCTACTCAAGAGAGTTTTAACTTTGCAACTTTTTTGGTCACAGTTCATTTTGAAAGTATTTTACTTTGCTAACTAGGTACATGTTTACAAAGTAATGACTTCCATATGAGATTAGACACAACTTTGAGCACTTTACACGTAAAATAACATTTTGTGGAGAACCAAAGAATATATAGCACTACTTTTAAATAACTGTGTAATCAAAATGTATGCAATAGAAATTTTAAAATTACATGAAAGAGCCCATTCTGTAAAAATGACTTTAAAATCAATTGGAATTAATATATTCTGAGCCTTCTTTTTAAACATCTGGCATAAAACTTAAATTTTAAAACTTCAATTATTATAATGTGCCCTCTAAAGACTGAAGAGAAAGAATATCTTTTCTAAAATTTTCATATTAATAATTATAAAAGACTTTTAAATACAGAACATTGGAGGGAAATGTACAAGGAAGGAAACAAAAAATACCCCAATACTACCATCTTGAGATAGAATGTTAATACTTAGTAAAATATTTCCTATCGTTTTTCTAATAGTGACATGTTTAAAGTAGCCTTAACTTAGTTTCTAAAATAGCAACAGAATATTTCAGGCCTGAGGCCACCGTTCCGTGTTTATAATGCTATAAATTTTACCTTATATTTGAAGTGTTTTACAGTGTTCAGATTGCTTTCCATAAACCATCTCGTACAGGGCCTCTGGACGAGCCCTTTGAGGGAGCTCTCTACATGGATGGGGAAGCGAGGCTCTGAGATGCACAGCAAGGACATGCTGCCTAGACACATGGCAGTGAAGTTCTGGCTCTTAAACCTAGATTCTTCCCTTATGCAATATTGCCAGTGTGTAACTCCACAATGAATAACAGAACCCAGGCTTGCAAATTTGAAAATATGATATTCCTTGGAGGAAAATATATAATCATAAACATCACCAAGATTATTACCAAGAAAGAAGCCCAATGTAATTTTTAAATGATTTACTTATTACAATGCCAAAGAAGACTCTAGATACAAACACGTTTGTTTGCTAATACAATTACTCCACTCTTACCTAAGACTGTACATACAAAGGGACAAACACCTAATTAAGAGGCAGTCAGTTTTGAGTTTCTAGGGACGATATGAGTGATCCATTTAATTGTGTGGCAATTTACTATTTCAAATTCTCCTCACAACAGAAATTCCTGAAACATGTTGAAAGTAAGTCAATATCATTATTTTTAAACAGACTAGTGGATCTGTGTCATAAATACACTTGCACATGTATATCAGGGAACATTATTTAAATGTCTATCTCTAAAACTCTCATTTTTAGGAATTAAAAGTTTTGATAATTAATGCTGTTGGTCTCCAGAATTCGTATTGATAAAAGGTTTTAATTAGTCATTCGATAGGAATTTTTAAATTTTAGCAACTATAAACTGTGTTACCAAAAAAATCTTAAAAATTTCATTTAGTAATGTCAGGGTTATGCTACTTCTAATTTCCTATAGCTAGTGACATAATAAAACATTTATCAAGAATTCAATATTGGTTTCCTTGGACCTGAAAAAATGCTAAATATGGCAACTATTTAAACTTATTTTTATTCTTCTTTGAAAAAAGAATAATAGGACATAGCTATAAAAACAAGTTTATTTTTAATAAACATAACAGAACTTGAGCATCTGAATTAGTTTCAACTATTAAAATTGCCCTTGTGAGAGGATATATCCTTATTTGATATTGCTATCATTAATAATATTTTGGGGAGTCCTCCTTGTAATGGCTTTCAGAGCCAGAACACAGCGTGCAAGAAAATGTGTTCCATTGCCTAGCTTGCTACCTTCCCTTATTTTGAAATTTGTTCCACATGTCTTTTGACAATTTTCAGAGGGGTGAGGGAAGCACACACACACATACATGTATATTTTTTCAAAGGATGGTAATTTTCCATCATTATTCATATTAACAATATGTTATTGTTAGTGACATACAACTCAAAAGTAATTTCAAGTAATATCTTTTAGGAAAGAAAAGAACACACATTTTTGTCTATTTTAAAACAGTCACACTCACCTCTCTGGTTCTGGTATATTCATTTACTCCAGTCATTAATTATAAGCTCTGTAAGGGTAGAAACCATTCTATTTCAATTTTATAGCTCTATTCTCTAATCTCCCCCTCTCCCTTGCCCACTGCATCCTCCCTTGTACAGAACCTGATGCTGATGCCCCAAAAAAATGTTTGTTGAATTGAAGTGACTATAACTTCCCTATTAGATAGATATATAAAGATATATATCATATATTTAACACTTTATTTCCATTTTTCTATGGATTAGTCAATATTTGTATTCATATGCACACTAATAATCTTCTTGATGATTTTCTATAAATTCAGGAATTATACAATATAAATCACAGCAAATAAATCAGATCACTAAAGGCCTTGATATATGAGCACTTTATGTCTGTTCTTATTTATATTGCTTCCCATATTTTAGTTTGAGAATTCCTGCTAGTCAAGCTTCTTTCTGGGAACAGAACTACAAGAGTTTTTACTTATTAAAGATCAGTTGTGATGTGCTATCAGTAGATTCCCCTTCCCTAGTTTACATGTATATGGCCAACAAGATCAACCTTTAGCGAAAGACATTAGCCTCTATGTCATTAGAAGTCTAAATTAACTTGACTGCACAAGATTGGTCCCTATTATACTGTGTATCACTTATTTGGGCTAATTGATGACTAAATGGAATTGGCTATTTGTTGACATTTCATGTTTAAGGATGAGATTTACCATAGGGTGATTGATCTGAATTAAAGCATCTACTAAGACAAAATAACCTAACAAATGAAACAAATTTGGTAAAGTTTTAGATCAAATACATTTAAGCAACATTAAATTTAAAAGCATTGTTTGTTACATTGTTTAAAAGCAATAGGGTTATATAATTCAGGAACTGAAAAATGGAAGAAAATCTAAAATGGTATTAAATTTGTCTCTGTGGGCTGGCACTCCTTGTTGGAAATAGTCAAACAAAAGTAAGAGGCATTGAATGATTTAGACAATGATTTTCTAAAATTAGATGAATTTGAATATTTTCCATCGGTAATGACTCTGGCCAAAGTATCAGCAGATTTACTACAAACTAATAACTAGACTAATAACAACATAGCTTATACACAATGATAAACAACTGGCATGTTTGGGGTTTCTTAATTTGTCCAAATCCAGTTCAACAGATGAGATTCCATTTAGCACAGCTTGCAGGAGCACACCTTTGCTCTCCATAAATGATGCCTTCGTTCACCTGGAAAGAAAACAGATTATCTTGGGTTATATGGTAAAATAAAGAAATAAGAGAGAAGAAAGGGCAGGAGGAAGGAAGGGAGAGAGGAAGGGTGGGAGAGAGGGGAGGATGAAAGGAGGGAGGAAATGAGGAAAGAAATAAGTGAAGAAATGGAAGAAGGAAGGAAGGAATTACCTATAATTTCTTTTTCTATAGGAAATAAAATGTTAAGACAATAAAGAAATTCTTATAAACCAGGCCTCAGGTAAATGTATTTTAATTGCACATCTTATTGGTATAGGTCTTTTTTAATCACCGAGAAAGGTAAAAAGTTGTCAACAAGATGAATCAAGTTTGAAATTAGTAAATTTCCATAAATTTCAAGGAGCTGAATTGTTCTTAGAGAAACTCACAACTGCAGTTTTAGGACCAGATGTTATAAATGTCAGTTGAAATATGGTTTGAGCTATGGAATAAAAAAACTGCACATACTTCTCAGACTACTTGGATGATTATTGCAGGCTAAAAGATCACTTGATTAAATTAATTTGAATAATTAGAGCACTGTGCCTCAGTAAACTACTTCTAAACACATTTATATTAATGTTGTGACTAATCATAGTAACTCCCACTCCTACTGGCAAAAACTCAAAAAGCTGATTATTTACTTTAGCTAAACCAATATTCAGAATTGTATTATATATGTATTACATATATATGCCTAGAATTTTATGTCCTTTAAAGGTTATTAGATTAATGCTTAAAATTTTCCCTTTGGGTAAATTATTTACAATATTGATATTGTTAAACGCAACTAGAAGACGGAGCTTACATGTTTTTACTACTGAAATTGTTCTTACTTCTTCTGGAACATTTTTTTTACCACTAAACATAAGAAGTGTGTTCTTGATGGCTATGATTGATGGGCTGCTCGCACATTCTACATTTTTTCTGCTTCGCACATCATCATCAGCCATCTCCAACACTCCACTCCTGAGTCTGTCCTACTTTCTGTTACCTGATTTTTGCTGGTGATTCATGAGCCAGAATAGTATAAAAAAAAAAAAAAAAAAACAACCTTGGCTTTTCACAACGTAGTATCCCCTAGGAAACTGTAAGAAATCTAGTTTTGTTCATCAGATTCATGCAAATGCAATATTGATTAACAATGATGTATGTAGATCTACATAACGTGCTATATAAAAACCACTAAAGTGTTCTGTTAATGGCAGATGCATACTGATTATAAACTACTTCAGAATGACATAAAAATGCTTATCTGAATCCTTTTTTTTGTACTTCCAAGTTCTCTCTTGTCACTACTATTTTCAGCTGAAGCTATATTTAAGTGCACTATCCCTGGTGCACTAGGAAGTAAAATTCTTAATTTTCCAAGCCAATAAGGTGATAAAAGCTCAAGGTTTCTCATTAACACTTGGATAAAATTTGTGAATGTCACACTAAATTTTTTGTCATCATGAGTACAAAGATGAGGGGCAAGGAACACTTTTTTAATATTCTGGAGATTGGGGATTGAGCTATAATCACTGTGCATGGAACAGTTAATAAGAAGTTAACCATCAAAAGACTAAACTGAACTATTTTTGTGATAACATCTTTCAGTTTCAAAAGCAACCAGGCCTTAAAGAGCCAAAGAAAGCAAGCCTAATGGCCCTAAAAACTCAAAAAAGGGAGCTGCAAGTTCACATGTTGTCTCAGTGCTTCTATTACTAGACATTGAAGTTATTCCCACAGGTTCCAGGAATGTATAAATGCTGGTGAAGAAGCCAGTAGACTTTACAGAGTCTAAGCCAGAAACTTCAATCTGGGATTCACCTGTGAGTCAAAACTCGTTGCTAATGAATTATTCCAAAGAAAAGACACTGCTGAGGGAGGCCTTAACCGATCAGACAAGACCTCCAGGTTCACTAGCTGGCTCAGAGTAACAAGAATGCTCTGGTCTAAAGGTGCTTTGCCAACCTTAATGGACTGCAGGCACCCACCTGGGTATACAGCTTGAACCAATAAAGAGATCACAATGGCATGATGAATAAGGTAGAGCGCTTTAGAGACTGGGTGAATGACCACTCCACCAGGTATCTAAATTGTGACCTATATGCACACTCCAGGACATTTACAAATGGGTCATCCTAGTCAATTCAGTGCTGGAGAAGCAGTGATGTCAATGAAAAAATAAACAATCTACATACTGAGTTCAAAACCCATTTTATTCAAAGACAGTCAATTTGCAAAGTCAACCTTACTATTTTATATAAATTCTAAAAGTTTGATTTTATTACTGATATTTTTAAATCCTCTATCAACATTTAAAACATTTCAACTTCATCTTTTAAAAAATTGTTTTAGTTTTTCTGTACTTCAAGTTTTCTTACTCTCTGCAAATGCAAATTAGTTGGTATGAGCAATATAAAGCTATATGAGCTAAAGTAATATGATGTTTAGAGAATTTGCCAAGAAATCTTTCCTTAGAGAGAAGAATATATGAGGCAATATTCTTGAACTGTGCTTGAATAGGAAAATGATTTTTTTGTTTTCATTTTCCAGATGCTGTTTGAACAACTGGGCTATTAATTAAAAATGATGTAATAAATATATTAGTCATTTAGAATTGCATAGATAAAAACCATGTAAGGTCAATATCCATTAAAGCCAAAAGACTGACCACATTCAACTTTGTAACTAGGGGATTTTGCATGTACATGAAAATGTTAAAAAGAATTTTAAATGAGTGATAATATTCCAGGGGAAAATGGTAAGAATAATTCATTCATATTTAAATACACTCCTTTCCATACAAGAAATAATGACTATACTAATGAAATTATAAGCTTAGCTACTGAAGCAGTTCTATTGGTTTGAGAACATCTTCTCAAAGCTTACCATTTAAAAATCCCAAATTTTGCTTTTTCTTCTAACAAAGGCGGTTAAACATGCTTTCCAGAGAAACACCACCTGTACATGGTAAATAGAGTTAACTAAACAACCAAAGTAATGTTTATAGTTTTGGAGGCCCTACATTTGAATGACTTGATATTTTGAAGTTAATTTTTGGACGCTGAGAAGTGGACAGTCATATTTTCACAGTACAAGGAAGTCCTGCCATGCCACCAATTTCACAAATCTTCCTTCATGCTCAGTTTTAAGAATTTTGCCTCTCAAATGCTCAGACTTCAAGGAACTGCACTCTCTCATCAAAATCTTTCTTACTAAACAAGCACCCCTGTCAGAAGTGTCTTAATTTCTTATCACAGAATTTTATCCACACAAGGAGCAATAAATAATTCATGTCACTGCCTCTTTGTTGTGTGTCCCTGAACTGCACAGAGCTGGAAGGCTGACAGCTGTGTCAGGACAAGCACCAAAGATCTGACATGACAAGTGACTAACAAGTTTCTTTCAGTTCATAGAGAAGGAAGACAATGGCCCAAAGTGCAGAAAGAAATCTTGAAACAAAATAAAACTGCTTCTTTCTTTTTACCTAAGTGTTTGCTATGAGCTTATTTCCAACCCACAAGCCCTGGTCATTTTATAGGACTGCCCAGCCCCCTTTATTCCTCACACTCGCTTGGCCATTTACGCCTGGCCACGGATCAATATGAGCAATTCTTGGAGAAATACGATGTCTCCATGACAACCAAGCCACAAATTCTCAGTGGAAGGCAGTGAGACCAGTAGTGAACTCTCCAGAGGTTTCTAGGCCTATAAGGCAAGATGTCTTAAAATGCAGGAATGGACAGAGGAAAAAGCCAGAGTAATTCATTCTTTATTACCAGTTTAATGATGTCCAATGTATAGAATGGTACTCACTTTTTAAGTTAAGGTTCTTTATCAGCACCTATATTTTCTAATTGATCTTTCTTTTTTGATATATCCTTTTGTTTATATCAATCAGATAGACTATGCTATATTTGAATCTCACTACAATTCCACTCATATTGAGGGATGACTGAAATTTATTCTACTTTTGAAACAGGATAAAGCTGATCTATTCTTGCCCAAAGCAATGAACACTTCGGTTAAAAACTTGCCTCGTGGATTTAACTGCCTGTTAAATGATTGATAGAAACCTAGTTTAAAAACTAGGTTTTTAAACTGTTTTTAAAACAGTTTAAAAACCTAGTAAAAATTAGACAAAATTTTAGTCAGAACTAAAAGTAATTTAAAAATAATTTTAATAGAAATCTGATGCTACCACTACCCCGCTCCCTTTTCACGTGGGACACATCTACATTTGTCGTTTGGATATTATGGCAGGGGTTGGGGCTAATGTGCTAATGAAAAATTTCTGTCATTGCTAAAGATGCCATTTCTCAGTTCCATGGATTCTGAAGCAGAAGTGTGGCTGAGAACAGACACCCAGCAGCAGTTCATCTTTTGAGGAATCTTGGTGTAGTGGAGGGGACTGAAATACAAGCCATTGCCACTGGGCCTATCGGGGTTCCGAGATGACTTAGGGGACCTGACATAGATTGCAGGCTGCACCTTTCACTGAAAATTAAATCTCAGTAGCTCTCCTCGGGGAAGGATCAGGGGACTGTTTGCAGCTGCCCCCTGTCAGCGAAGGCTACAAGATTTGGAAATCTCTTAACTAAGCTGACAGGCCACAGAGAGGATGAATCAAAAATCTGATACATGGATCACACAAAGATGTGAGAGGGTAGAAAGTACACAGCGGCCAGAGAAAACAGGCAAGAAAAACGTTCAGTGGGGGAAGATAGTTAACTCTTTCGCTCATGGTAATAAGGCATCTTCTAGCACCTTATGGCTTTGTAGTGAACCAGGAATTGTTCAACTCTCACAAGATTTTTTTTCTCTTAATTAATTAGTTGTTAAGACAAGGCATGCTTCAAAACAAAACAAAAACAAAAATTCATGCTTAAGCATTCCTGGACATATCCTTCCAAGCACATTTCTGTCTGTTCTTCCCACAAAGAGAATACAAACATTAGTAACTTGGACATAGGGTAAATCTTATTGAGTGAGGAAGGGTTACTATTTTGTTTTGTTCTAAACAGTTGACACTGTCCATTCGTTCATTACTGTTATGCTAAAATCCTCTCATCCCCTTTAGAGTTCTGTTTGTATTTAGAGAGGTAAAACAGATAGTAATGATGACGATTTGTTTCTCTTTTCCCCCTAATTCTCCATTTCCACTTGATCCCATTATTTGAAATATTTAAAATGTTGCCATTTTTCCAGTTTCCAATCTCTGCTCCTATTAACCACTTTAGCCTAAAATTGATGATAATGAACTAATAGTGTCAGCTTCCCTTCTCAGTCATAAAGCCTTTGTACTTCCTCCAGCTGAATTCTTGATGAAAGAGGAAAAGATAACAGCTCCACACTGTGACCCCTGGAGGTGACCATTAATTTGACAGTGCAGCTGCTAAGAGAAAACAGCATTACAATGTCCTCTCCCCCCACTCTCTTCCAAGGACCCCAAAGCTGTGTCAAATTTATCATTTATACTTGACTATTTTTAAATGGCTTTCACCTGGATTCTCAGACTCTTCCAAGACACATCTGTCAGGCATGTCCTCGGTGTCTTGGAAGTTTGCCGAGTTTGAGTTGCTGTCATGCTTGACCGGACTGACTGGAGCTATTAAAAAAAGAGAGAGCAAAGAAAGAGAAAGAGAGCGATGAAAAAGTAGTAATAAACACCATTAAACATTTCCTTTCATTTCCACAGATATTTCCAGGGACACACTATGTAAACACAAATAATAAATTGAAATAAAATGTATCCTCTAAGTATGTATTGGCAGACATGTAATTAGTTGAAAAATCTATAGATGAGACTTTATCTTAGAAGAAAAATAAGTTCATGGCATCAGCTTAAAAGCTACAAAGTAACAAAGTGATCCCTTCGAAGTAGAAATTGTATTTTTAATGCATAAATCTAAAACAATATAGTCAATTAACAGCAACAGGACACAGAAGGAAGAACATCAGGCTGTTCAATTAGACCAGCTCTATGCTGTTGCAATGGTTCCTTTTGTCACACAAATCACAGTGGATGAACACTTTTTATGCATTTTGGTTCTCTTTCATCAAATTAAAAACTATTGTTCCAAACACAAAAAGCCCTGTAAGAATAACTTTAAAAAGATAGGGTGAATACGTTGCAAATGATAATAAGGAGGGCTGGTGTTTTGAATGGTAGGTCTTCCGTCACGATATATTTTCTGAGTAGGAATTATGAACAGAAACAGAAGCCAGTGTAGGAATCTAAAATTTCCTATAAACACATTACAACTACTAGCTCTGTTAGAGAAACACAGACTTAAGTTTCCACATTTTTCCACGAGTTGTACTACTTTGTCTAAATTCTCTCCACAAGTAACATATTTCCCTGTTATATTTGTTCAAGGAATCATTTGTCAGGAAAAGTAGACATGGTCTTCATGAAGACACTCTGAATAACAAAACAAAGCAAGCCTTCAATAATATAAATTATGTCATACTTACTTGTCTGAAGCCAAACAAAATTGAATTTTGTCTATCACAAATTGCTTCGGTGAGAAGTACCACTGTCTTCTCAGGTCTTGATAACACACACAACATATTATTTATAAGCCATAAATGCAATAGAGAAAATATAGATTTATAAGTCATAATATGTTTATATATATTTAACATAGATATTTATAAGAAATAATGTGTTTGTTGGCCCAGGGGAGTGGGCCTGGCCGCTGTTCGTAAGCCTCCCTTAGGAGATAAGGGAGCAAATGCTGAGGCTAAAGCTTGTGTTGCTTCACACATTCGATAAATGATACAAAGGAGGGCCGCCTGAGGTCCAAAGCAACCTTAGGAGAGCTCACACCTCCCAGACTCCTTGTCTTGTTTTCATGGACTGTGCATAACAGTGGTGACCATAACCTGAGGCCCACATATACAGATTTAAAGGTGACTTGTAACATGATTCTGGTCCAAATATTCTTGCCAGTTTCACCTACCCTCTCAAAACACAGATAGTGCTGCTCTTTTCTGTGGAAGGGCAAGCATAGCATTTGAATTCACTGCTTTTCTAAAACTTTTTGTATGGGAACAAAATATGAGAAAAAATATACAAAATTCTGATTTTGAATAAACATACCAAATGTTTCCTTTTCTGCATTTGAGTTTTCTGAAAAGAAAAAACATGGAAGTAGGTACCATGTCTGTTTTATTTACCTCTGTATGCCCTGGGCTATGGAAAGTATTCTTGAAGGATCTGTGCAATGGGTGAATGGATGAACAAATGAATGAAGCAGACGTGCCATGCTGGATGTCCTCCCAAACCGGGAGGATATGTGCTTTGAGTTACTTTCAACCTGATCTGCTCGGTTTCTTGTTAGGCCCACTTGAGATAAAAGATGCATATTTACAAAATAGTAGTGTGGGTTAGTCCATGACTTGGGAGGAGACACCTAAGTAGTATGTATGGGTAGTATGTATGGCCTAAGTAGTTATTTTGGTGTCACTGCCTTTAATTTAGTTTTCCTCAGTTTAGATCATACTTACAGATTATTTTTGAATCCATAGATTTTTGTGAAAGGTTTAAGTGGAATAATTAAATGCATCAAAGTTGCAGAGTACTATTACATTGGTCAGAATTTTCTGGCCTGCTTTAATGGGTTTTTTTCTCTATATACCTTGTTAATTTTCTGAGATACTTACATTGGTATTTATAATAGGGTATTAACCATACAACTAAATCTATTACTAACAACGAATGAAGTAGCATCTGTGTTTACTTGGGCAGCTGCATCACACTTGTGATCCCATACACTATTCTTTCATCTAAAACTTGCATCTATTCATTTATCTATTCATTCCTCCAAAAGGCTCTTCTAGACACAGGGGCCTCAAAGAGCTGAAGAGAGCATGGTATTAGAACAATGAAGTCAACGCTTGCAACCATTTTTAGTGGCAATAAAGTGGTCCCAGGATAAACTGACATACCAAATCTTTCAAGAAAAATAGAAAGTTAGATGTAGTTTTAACTGCATGATCTTTATTAAACTCACAGTATAAGGTACCATGCAGCTATTTTTGTCTCCACCTCTGATTTTGGAGGGTGTGCTTTGTGTGGGGGTAGGAGAGTAGAAAGGGTTGTTCTTCAGATATTTTGCTTAATTACACTTTAGCTTCCAAATTTGAGATGGTACAAGATGTGCCATTTTTTTACTGGGTAGTCTATAGAGTATCCAATTAAATCTACTGTGGAAGAAATCCCTACATTCTGTCAATTGGGAACAACAGACATTGGAGAGGTTAATTACTGCCATTCCACTTTTTTTTTTTTTTTTGATAGGCCAATCTTTGCAATTATTCTTTTGGGTGTTTCTTGTGATGTTTCATCAGTAAACTCTGACATGATGTGTGGCCTAGGCTTCTGTAAATGAATCATTTCAAAACTGATGAAATCAACAAATATTGATCAGTCATTATTATGGGTAGAGCTCTGTGCTAGACCATGTGAGGGACAAAAAACACGAAGCACTTTTAATGTGCCCGCATACAACTTGTGATCTAGTTGAGGTATAATACAAAGTAACTAGTAGGAGCATTAGAGACAATATTCCAAGAGTGACATGGTTTTTAGGAATGCAGAGGTAATTCCCCTGCAATAGGGTTTGTTGGGAAGTGAAATTTAAATTAAATCTCCTTGAGAGGGAAGGTGTGAACCCAGGCCTGGCCAAAGAAATACATTAGCCTGGGGTCACAGATATATTTAACAGACTGTTACTGCCTACTTTTGCATGTATTTTTAATGAATTCTCCTTACATGTCTCTTTGAGCTTTTCTTGAATTGCTGTTGTGGCTAATTCTCCTCACCTGTAGAAGTTAGCTATAGACAGGTTTTTCCTTGCCGTAGATAGTCAATAATTTGATCTTTACTGATGGTGGGCCCATTTATCACAGTAAGCTCTCCTTTCACTATACATATTGACTTTTATTTATCAATACTAAAGTCCATTTGTAGTTCGTCACTGAAGTTCTTGGATATTTTCAGTAGTTTTTGAAGATGCATTTTAGAGCTTGGCAGAGAGGTACTTTTGACATCAATACAGTGCAAATGGTTGCTAGGCTCACCCTTAACTTAAAACCAACTGTTTATTTCCTGTGTAATGCATTCTGAAATAGTCTGCATTTGGGGGGCGAGGGGCAAAAAGACGAACACTTCTTGACAGTTCTACCACTGAAAGATGTAAGGCTGTTCCATTTATTCATCACATACCTCAAAATATTGACAACTGGAAGCCCAGTGTTCTAAATATCTTTGTAATATCTTTGGAAGCTAGATAGAGGGAGAAGTCCACGTACTTTGTAAAGATGCTTTTGACTACGGTGTGCTTAATTAGTGTTAAAGAAATTCCTAAAGAAGTAAACGGTTCAACTGTAGACAATACAAAGTCAGTTTTTAAATTACACTTAAGAACATATAATGAGGACGCACAGAAAATTGTATGACAAAGACCCTATAGAAGAATTTACTGAAAAAAAATGTGGTGACAGGGTCAGCAGTGGTTATGCTCCTTTACCTCCCTCTATTCTCTATTTTGTTTTCAGTTAATGTCTAAAAACTCCTTCCTGCCTTTTCTCATCATTTGTGGAAATGCAAATTTTCAGTAAATTTTGAAGGTGGCTAGGCCAAGGCAACAAACAACTTTAAGAAACATCCTCCCCACTCCCAGTGAGAGAGTGACCACTGGGAAAAATCTCCATCCATCTACACAAACGGCAGCTCATTCTACCAACCTAGGCCAGTACTGTAGTATATATAGAGCCCTTGTGTGAAAATCCATATCATTCTCAGTGTGAATAAAACTTGCAGCCCAAACAATGCTTTCAATATGATGACTAATAAATGATTAAAAAATAGATCCCATCCAGCATGTGTATGGAGTTTTAGGAAGCACTGGAGATATTGATAGGAAAATCATTTACAAAAAGATATAACAGTTTGAAATGCTGGTCAATTGAATAGAATAAACCACTGTATTAGCAGATAAAACTCAGACAAAAATCTTAATTGCATCTTATTCAAAGGCATAAAAATAATGTGCATGTTACAGAGGTCATGAAAGATTAAAAGTCCACTCAGATTTGAGGAATGAGCAATGGAAAAGAAGTCAAAGACCTGAGTTCAAATCTACCAGCTCAATATGGTGGACAAGAGTTGATCACTTCTTTGGCTGAAAATTTAGGTCTCTTCTCAATAAGGCATCACTATGAATCAACTAAAAAAAATCTTTCTACAGGTTTAGAAGGAAGAAAAACTACAGTAAGTTCAAGTACAATAGAATTAAATACTAACGCAATCCTGACAGATCACGAAAAACTACAATATGTTTTAAATTAGAAGGAGGCATAATCAGGGAAAAGACTTTAAGTGATAACACTAAGGTTGTAAACAAAGAGGATGTCATTTGAACAGACCACAAATTCAGTTTACAAAGTGGTTCTCTCTGGACAGATGTCTTATCAGAAAAACATATCTAGCTAAAGAGCTATGTACATATTACCCCTACTTAAAGAGTATCTACTGAGATAATCAAGTGATAGGACATCCTGATTACATTTGAATAGCAATAGCTACATCCTGCATCAGACTTCAGGCTTACTTTGTGTTCAGTGTGGACTGGAAACTGGAAAAAAATATCATATAGGAATGCCTAGAATTAAATAAAATATCTAATGCTGCTTTATAACTGAGAAATAACTGTTTTATGGGCAAGTTCAGCAAGATGAGTTAAGATTAGACTTACGTGTTTTACTATCTTTCTGAAATTGTAATCTGACACAGAATATTATTTTCTGGCTGACATTTTCTAGTGTGAATTGCTTTAAACATGAGGTTTTTTCAGTTGGTAAAGAAATAAATTTTCCAGATGCTGTGAAGAGTAACTATTATTTTGGTATCCTAACTAGATATATAGAATTGGAATTATTATTTTATTTAAATATTTTGTGATATATAATATACATATGCAGAGGATCAGATTCTTTACTATCTAAGGGGAAAAAATTTGTAGCTAATTTCTACAGTGACACAAACAGCTAAATGTCTAATTTGGGGGAAGATAAATGTGAATGAGAAAGAAGTATTAATTGGTTACTGCATCTTTTTAAATAATGTTTTATTCCTCTAAGATATAAAAATATTCCTGTTATCCAGGATGTTTGAACAATGGGTTGCTTTGGTAAGGCTGGTAAATAAGCAAATACATCTCTAGCCTGATGTCAGACACTTGGACGATTTATGAAATGACTGAGTAAAGCATCTAACAAGAATTTCTAAGAATTAAAAAACCAATGATTAATTTCACTTGAAGTTTAAGGGAGAAATCTTAAGGTCAGGCATAGGGTTTATAGCTTAAATATACCCAAACACCTCCACAATCTATTACTAATGCCAACAGGCGGACTACATAAAGAAGGCGATCCTACCTGCCTTATTTTGGGGAAGATAAAAGTCCTCATTTTTTATTACCCAAATATGTATTAATTGAAACAAAGGTGAATACCAACAACTTCATTACAGAGATGAACTTCTTAGTTCCCCAGGGGTGGGGGTGGGGGAGGCATGTTGTACTAGAAAAAAGCTCAGTTAATAGAAGATCTGTTTTTAAATTCCACTTCTGTTCCTAATAGTGTGACCTTGAGCATGTCATTTCACTTTCCTGGACTCGGGTGCTTTTATTAATAAAATGAGAGAATTGGACTGGACAGCTTCCTTGACATCTTCCTGCCAGTTAAGAATCCAAGACCAACCAATCACTGAACAGGATAGTAAGAAGATAAGTGGCTACTACAGTAACCTTGGAAATAATGAAGGCTTTTGAGGCCCTTTCTCAATTAAGATTGATATTTTCCTACAAGTAGTAATCTCCATCTGACTGAGGGACAGAGGAAATCAGGGCAGCTTCAGAGAGCTCCTTTGGTAGTTGCAATGCCAGGGTGAGGCAGCCCTATCGAAAGATGACCAAGAAAGGACTGAGGCTGCAGTATGGCTACTCCTGAGAACAAACAAGGTGACTCCCTGGCATAGAAACATCCATCAGATATTTACCAATGGTGTAAAAAATCTTTAAAACCAAATTAAAAAAAAATAAGTTATACCTTACCCTTCTTAGAATCATATTTATGCTATTAATTTCTTTAAACAATCCCTCTCTTCATTGATCAACTTGGCAAATATGAACTTCATGAACTTCAGTACAAGATGAATCATCCTAAACTAAATTAATTCGGTCCATGAAGTAATTGCAAGAAGCAAACCTGCAATGGACAAGCCATGGCCTGGAAGTTAGATCTGGGTTGGGTTGGGCTGAATTGGCATTAGACTCCTCTGAAGACTGGCCCCATCTTGGTTTCAGGACCCCAGACATGAAGAGGTTCTCAATTATTGTTTGCTGAATGAATGGACAGTGTTATAGAGAGATGTGGTATTCCTATGGAATAGTATTTTCCTCGTGTCAAACCTCTTACAGAGAGAATCAGTAGAACCCCAACTCTTTCTATTCCTTTTATATGTAAAACTGAAGCCCATGAAGTACTTTGTCTTACTCAAGCCTGTCATGAAAACCAACTCTAATCAAATTATTTAAACTCTCAGACTGAAACAGACTGTAGAGACATACTGGATGTAGGATGGGGAGAATATGAAAAAGGAAATGTGCAATCTGGGAAGTAGAAAAGGAAATAACAGGGAAAAATGCAACTTTCCTTTTTTTCTGCTGCATTTCTTCCTCCACCCTCCCCAAAAGGCAATTCTCAGAGTTACCTATGAGAAGTTTGCCTGGATTTCTTTATGTGCTCCTTTAGAGTACCAGCTCCTTGGCAAGCAGCGTTCCAAGGAGAGAAGTGGTAAGTAAATGAGCAAGCACCTTTTTTTATTTTTATTTTTTAATCATCAAATCAAAATAATTTCCACAGCTTTGGTCCCTGGTCAATATTGAGTAAATTCAGAGTGGAAATAATCCAGGGAAATATTCCTTATTATTATTTTTGTATTTATCTATACTTTGGTAAAGAAGAGATTTTCTAGATGCAAGAAATAAGCTGGTCAGATCAGCAAGCTCAATTCCAGCTTTTTACATTAAACCATAGAGGTAATTATTCAGGATAGGGGGACTCAGGAACATCTTATCTGAAAGGACCCCTTCATCACTGAAAGGAAGTATAGGTGATGCATGAGTTCTAAGAAAGTATAGAAATTAACTCTCATACTCTTCAGGCAGTTTAGATTTTGTAAAACTCATATGACTTTTCTCATAAGGACTGAATCTATGGTAAAAACAGAAATGCATTAATTTTACTGTTCAGAAGTTCAAGAAGTTGAAAGCAGGAATAGATTCCAAAGAAGAAAACAAAAAGATTCCCACATATTGATACACTGAAGAACAGTCAGTAAAGGGAGAATTCTAAGAGGAATTTGTAGTAAACTTCCCAGCTTCTATTTGAAAATTTAGAAGAAGTTCAGGAAAACAAGAGACCCTTCAATCAATGGAGCATCATGCTAGCATTTAAGACTAGAGATAAACATGATTTATATATGAGCTTAAGATAAGGATTCACAGCATAGGGCAATTTAAACCAGAGCAAAGTCTACAGTTATCCATAAGGAAAAATACCAAAAACATTTTCCTCTAGAATCAGTGGAAGAAGAAACCGTCAAATGGCACTATCACTGGAATTTGTAAGAGTAGCAACCTTTCCATAGGCCGAACCTAAAACGACACCATCAGCATGGGGAGAATGCTTGGCAGGCAGTCTCAAATCCCCAGCTGATAGCCGTCTCTATCTCAGGGGAAAATGCTTGTCTCAGATGGTTAGTCAAGTGTCAGAGCTCTTTCATCTCCTAGGTAGGAAATGGAAAATAAGGAAATCAAATTATCTAGACTATGCCTTCATTTTCTGATTCTTTGTCAACCTTAAGAAGGATGCAAGGAAGAAAAGGTCTACGTTACCATATTTTGTATCATTAGGCTTGGGTACTCTGAATGTGATTTATTTTTATTTGAATGACATCAAAGTGGCATCTTAGTGATATCTTGAGAAATTATTGAAATTGAATGGAAGTCATGCTTGGATGATAAAAATGTGCTTTACCACTGTATTTATAATGTAATCAGTAGCAAGCATCACTCTCTCACACACGCACTCACACCAGCCATAGAAAGCATAGGTGATCTGTTAGCATTGATCGCCTCTTATGGTCATGCATATAAATTGTAGTCATTCATTTAAAAATATTAATTTTTCTGGGGGATAAATAATGGAAAGTTGCCTTTTCAAATCCTCAGGCTGTGTCACTGCGTCACAGTATTTGTGCTAGTATCTCTAAGAGATGGTTGCCCAAAATATAGAAATAAACTTGATAAGTAGTAGAGAGTCTCATTTTGATACTAGACATTACCATCTATAAATAAAGGATAAAGGAAACACACCTAAAGAAAGTAAAATTTTAAAGAGCAAACGTGCAGTGGATAAAGGGAAACCAGCAACCATAATCTAATGAGACTTCCGGAAAACTCGGCTTGATACAAAAGAGATGTTATAATTTAGAGAACTAAGATATAGGAAACAAAAGGTGAGAGACAAGCAGATATTTCTAGATAAGACAGTATAAAACAGTGTCCTGGATTAGTGTATAATACTTCTCTTAATAAATTGTTTCAAATTATTTGGAAGAATACATGGTAGAATCTCCAGGACTATAGACGAAACTAAGGGTTCCTGAATGTGAAATGTTAACTATTTTATATTCAGGAACTGAATTAGAAATTCAGTTGATTAGATTAACTATAGAAAACAATTGTAAGGCTGAATCAGTGGGAATACATGCTGTGTACACATTTCAGAATAGTAAATTCTGGGAAACATTGAAAGAAAACATGATCCAAAGTATATGTAACAAGAACATGACTGAGCTATCGTTTGCTATGACTAAGGACATTAGGCCAATATAAAAATGTAAGCAAATGGTTAACAGAAGCCTGGCATTTTAGGAAGGGAAAGATCAACACAATAAACCAACCACAAGAAAACCAACAAGTAAACCCTGCCTCTGCACCTGAAACCCTGCATATGTCTCCAGGGACTATAGCCAATACAGGACACAATGGAATTTAAGAGGCCAACCAAAGGTCTGGGGGCAAGTTGAGGGGAGGAGAATTTATATAATATCAGAATGTCTCAGAAAGAAATTAGGAAGACCCAGACTCCAGCATGGAAGTAAAAGTGAAGAAGAAAGTGACTGATACTTGTAAAATTGCCAAGAAGCTCTATCTATCTATCACCACAGTTTTCTCACCTCTACTTCCTCCAACCCTTCAAGAAGATTGTACTGTCACCCTACTCTCCGTCACACCTCTGTTTTTATGGCCTGATAAGAGTATCTCTCCCTGCAGTAATTCTTTAAACTGAGAAAAGTCATAGCCCTAAAACCAAGGTCTAATCATGTAGCTTCTGTGTAGAAAATTCTGCAGTCACCTCTATTCAGTCAGCAATGGGGGATTCTGGAGCCATGGATTTCAAGGCCTTTCAGGATACAGTCTCAACTCACGTTTAGAGGCTTCTCACTGGATGCCGTGAGAGTGTTAGACTCTGATACCATTCACTACAGCTGGACAAGACTACCCATTGTCCCCAGGCTGTGCCATTTATTTTCTACATTGGTACCTTTGTGAAGATCCCCATCTTGAGATATCCTCTGTCACCCCAATCTCTAGTTCTCTGCTTGCCCCAAACTCCCCCCCCCCCCTTTTTTTTTTTTTTTTTTTGCGGTATGCGGGCCTCTCAGTGCTGTGGCCGCTCCCATTGCGGAGCACAGGCTCCGGACGCGCAGGCTCAGCGGCCATGGCTCACGGGCCCAGCCGCTCAGCGGCATGTGGGATCTTCCGGGACCGGGGCACGAACCCGTGTCTCCTGCATCGGCAGGCGGACTCTCAACCACTGCGCCACCAGGGAAGCCCAAAACTCCCCCTTATTAAAAATTCAGCTCAAATGCCATCTTTTCCATTTAGTCTTCAACAGCCCACAGTTAACAGATTTTGCCCCTTCTTCTGTGTTTCCTAGCATTTTATTGGCCTGTGTTATTCTTCTTATCCCATTCTGACTACCTCGCTGGGCTACATTCATAGGGAAGCAAGATATTTCAGACACATCTTGAAATTTTGAGGCTGATGTCGTGAGGACAACTTTGCTTCTCCACAATGGAACCTCTAGTGCTGCAATCAGAAGACTGGGCTGGAAGAAGCATAGGGCTGACCCTGTGTGTCCATTTCTGTCATTCTTAACTTGTCTCATACAGTTGTAAATTCATAGATAGTATGCGTGTTCCTCAAGCATGGTGAATCTAATGCTTATGGGGAAGCTTAGTTATGGATGGCCATGGTTAGGAAGTCAACTTTCTCAGCATTCATGAGGTCATATAGATGTTGGTGGACCATGTTGAGCAAGATCTCTAGGCCATAGCATCATTTATACAACACTCCTTCCATTCCTCTCAAAGAACTTCGTAAAATAAGAGTTATACACTGCAAAATACTATACCTACCCCGACAACAGAAAACGCACTATTTCCACTTTCTTTTCCTTACCCTCATAAATCATAAAGTTAAATTTCCCCTAGGGACTTCATTTCTCTGAACTCAGCATACAGGCATAAAACAAATTTTGTTCTCACAGGACATCCCATTTTTGTTTCATTAGTTCAAGGAAAGGGTCACTCAATTTTTAAAGCATTTGGTTTGATCTTTGCTATGATTCATGCCATCTAGCCTCCATAGACTATATACACTCTATATACCGAAATGTTTCTTATATATAAAATGTGTCTCCACGGACTCTATAATAGTGATACCTTCACATAAAGCACGCAAAAGCTACCTTCCAGACTCATGAGTTTAGAAAAGGTGACCAGAAATAGAAAATAAACTTTCTTTTTATTTATTTATTTTGCGGTATGCGGGCCTCTCACTGCTGTGGCCGCTCCCATTGCAGAGCACAGGCTCCGGACGCGCAGGCTCAGCGGCCATGGCTCACAGGCCCAGCCGCTCCGCGGCACGTGGGATATTCCCGGACCAGGGCACGAACCCGTGTCCCATGCATCGGCAGGCAGACTCTCAACCACTGCGCCACCAGGGAAGCCCTAAACTTACTTTTTGAATATTTAAGCAATTATTATTTTGCCCAAGTTTCTATTCCAAGATAGATTTCTTTTCCTCTTATGAAAGACAAAATGCTTCCCTCGAGGTGGGGGTGTAAATGCTCTTAAAAATTTCCCCCAAATATGAGGTCTAAAATTATTCTCATTGTATTTTACACATTTTTATTCCATCTTTAACCATCTCGTTGATATTTCATTCTACAGAGAAGGTGATAAAAATTTTTTATTAATGTAATAAAGGGAAAAAGAAATAAAGATCTGTCATAATTTAGCTAGATAAAATGAATTCTTGTGATCTTAATGTAAGAACAGACTATGATCTCTAAAGCAATACTGAATTATGGAAACATGATTTTTACATAATAGAACCATTTTCACTTACCAGTTAATCATATTAAATAATTCTTACTGCTCTATTCGTTCATATGCTTTTTCTTCTCTAAATTCTTTCCATGGAACATTTAAGTTATTTAAAAGGTTTTCTCATTCTATTGGCTATTGAGGGGCTCCCCCACCTCCTCTGATGGCCAAAATTTGATTTTCCACGCTGGGTATCTACAGGGAACCACAATCATCAGGCTTTGCATAGAATCTCCCTTTCTCCATGAATTAAAGATCACACAGATTTATTCCTCAAAAAACAAATAGGGAGAAGAGATTTGTATTAAACTCATTTTGCCAAATTACGGTTATTACTTTGTTTTAAAATCCTAAAGATTTTAGGAGGCTCAGACCAAGCATAGCACAGTTGGAGTTTGAAAAATGGCAGCTCAAGCAGGGAGGAAGCAGTCCTTTCCAGGGCATTTCTCTCATATTTCCTACAGGAAAGGAGTTGTCCAACTTAGAGACATTCAGTACTGCCAGAGTAGGGAGGTAAACAAAAATACTTTACAAGTCCTTTTCATTGACAAATCTAAAACATAGATCAAATTGGCCTTCTTCCAAGAATAAACAGCCCCCCCACAGTGTTCCCCCATCCTGTGGAACAGAGTCTCAGAGATTCCAGCCCACATATGGCAGAAGACCCTGGCCTGCACTCAGCCAGCTAGTTATCCATGGAAGTGGCTCAAGGCTGACACTCAGATTGACTGGTTCACACTAATTTACTTCACACTGATTCCATTTATCTCCTAGAAGAACCCCTGGCAGCAGCTTATAATGGCATATCCTAGGATGCCTGCCTGCATGTGTTTTTAAAGCAGCAGCGCTTGATGAATCTGAGTCCAGAAAACAGTTCACAGATTGAGGAGTAGGTGCAATCAGAAAACATCAAGAGGCACAGCTGGGACTTGGTAGTTTGCTTGACTGGTCTGAGCAGCTGAGCATTAACTGTGTCTGCTTTTCTGCTGGCTGCTTACTGCCACTGGGACAAATCAGAGAGCCACTCCCTCTTTCCTTTACAACTCACCCTTCAAAGGAAAAGAGAAAAGAAAGTGCATCACCATCCAAGTAGCATGTGTAGCTGTAGGGGAAGCTAATTTGACCATTTAACCTTTACTCTTTAAATACTATGATATTGCTGATCTAGGTAAAACTACAGCTGGTACTCCTGAGGTTAAGATGCTGGATATTTGGATGAGGCAAAATGTAGCTAGAAAAAAAAGAGACTCCAAATTATTTTATTTACTTTCAACAATGCGGTGAAAGTAAATGAGATGTTATGATTGTGGGGCTAGTTGGTTACCATCTTGATGCTTCCTCTCCCGTATCTACTGTAGAGCTTGGGGAAAGATACAAAAGGGCTCAATATTTGTCAAATGAATAAAGTGACTGGATAAATGTATGAACGAACAAGTCACTATTCTCTACTACGTGTGTGTGTGTATTTTTATTACAAGCAGAATGTAGAGTGGCTAATGGTGTGGGTTATGGCATCAGAATTCAGACTCTGCCATTTTTCTTTTAATGAATCAAAACAGAGGGGTTTTTAAAAGCATACATATAAAGATATCTATGTGTGTATGTATACATATAGTTGATATTTTGAATATGATTCAAAATTTCTATGCTTGTTTTATATCAGCTGCATTTATATCAACTGCATGCTGAGACTCCTAATGGTAACATGGTCAGTATCCAAAGGCAGAGGGAAATAAGAAGGGAAGTTAACAGCATTAAACAGTAACAATTCAGTGGCAAATCTACCAAAGCAGTGACAAAGCATATTTAGTACTTAGAAGGTTAAACACTGGGCTGCAGTGGCTTGTTGATGGAAAAAAGTAGGATTAAGTCTTTTGCGTGAGCCTTGACATGATCATGTTGTCCGGCTGCTGCCTTAAGCTTTGAAAAACAGCTGGGATCATCTACTTATGAGCTCCAACTCAAAGATGTTTAAGCAGTCCCCAATCCAATTAAACAGAGGTAAATAGAAGGAAGAATTTTACAGAGCACCATCATCACATTTTTTCTTAATGAAAAACAGCATAATTGCGGGTTACACAGCTCCTTAATCTCACATTAAATCTAATAGATTGCTGACTTATACAGAGCATGGCAGTCCTAGCTTTCTATATTGCTCTGCTTAATTTTAGGTCATTATCCTTTATTATGTCACTTGTAATCCTTAAAGCCCATGATTGTGTCTGGTTATTTGGCAAGGATTGTACTTGGCAATACAGGGATTCTACTAAGAGTGATGATTTAATTGAAAGATATAGTATGATTAGATGTTGTGAGAATTACATATGTTGCTTTTCTTTTGTAATTGGCTAGTTTCTTATAAGTATTTCCTTCAACATTGTTTAAAATCACTATTTAGTTTTAGAACTCTGCTAAAAAAAAAAAAGGCTTTCACAACTGAAAGACAAGTAGCTTATTGTTACAGGAATTTATCCATATGCTATTAAAATAGCCAATTCAAATAAAATTGTGGCTCATCCACAAACTGGGTAACTGTAGTCAAGTCACTTAATCTTTCTGTGTCTCAGTTTCCTCATCTACAAAATAGTAATAACAGTAATAATGATTAATAGTAATAATTCTACCGAATGCATGGATTGTTGTTACAATTAAATGAGTTAAAACATGCCAAGGTAGAATGTAGACTAGTGGTTAGAAAGCAGTAGGTAAGTAAATCTGATATTATTACTATTATTATATATGTCCTTGCTTAGAAATGTGTATAAATGGCAATAAGATGCTTAGCCTTCAGATCAAGGTACTTAATTTTACTATCAATATAGTAATATTTAAGATTTCTCAGACCTAATAAAAGAAATATTTTAAATAGTTATATAATCTTGAACTTCACTTAAAATTGTAGAACTCTAGAAGATAATGTTAGTGACTCATTTAAAAAAATAGTTTAAGGGGACATGTGGGTTTGTATACATTTGATGATATCTATAACCAAAAAAATCCCACACAAAGTCATCTGTAATTCTGAGGAAAGAAGTAAACTGGTTTCTCATAACTCAGGGAAACCATTCACAGATCTTTCAGCTTTACTTATGCATAATCCTTGATTGCCAGGCTTTTTACTGGTTCCCATTCACATATGTTTTAAGAATGTGCCAGGGGCTTCCCTGGTGGCGCAGTGGTTGAGAGTCCGCCTGCCGATGCTGGGGACACGGGTTCGTGCCCCAGTCCGGGAAGATCCCACATGCTGCGCAGCGGCTGGGCCCGTGAGCCATGGCCGCTGAGCCTGCGCGTCCGGAGCCTGTGCTCCGCAACGGGAGAGGCCACAACAGTGAGAGGCCCGCTTACTGCAAAAAAAAAGAAAAAGAAAAAGAATGTGCCAGTATTGAAATTAAAAGTCTAATCTAACTCAGTTCCACCTAAGACAGAAACATTACTTGGATGGTGGTCATTTGATGGAGTACAAAACTAAAACATAGAAATAGTGGTTTCCTTGCTACTGACTCTCTCATTTCTAGGGTAGATAGCACTATAAAATACCATATCAAATAATAATAAAAATAAAACAACTCTTTCCCTTGAAAATTAGGTTAAACCATGAAAAAAGCACGTGCATATGCATCTTAATCACAAAGTTGAAAAAAAGTATATATTTCAATTCATTATTAGGTTCCATAAACATAAATCATAAAATTTTATTTTTAAATGCAAGGTACGATAAATTAAGATTATTTTATATTCAACTTTGGCCATAGCTAAAAACATATCTAATTCGAGCTAGATATTTTCACTGCTGCTCTCCCTGCCCCTATACATACAGTAGATCACAAAGTTGATCAGATCTCTACATGGTTGATTCCTCTGTAAAGGTAGTTGAAATAACTGGATCAGAGACTTTGTGATTGGCAAGATCTTAGCAAGTACATTTAGGTATTAATATGAACTTAGTGACATTAGCAATATTACAAATTTGAGCAAAGTTCAAAATAGAAATCAAATAAGAAGTGGGTCAAGTTACTCACAAAGGAAAGAAAATCAGATTGTAGTAAGATTTTGATGACAACACTTCACCCCAGAAAATGTAGGAGAAAGATGTTTTTAAAATTCAGGGAAAGAAAAATTTGAGCTAAGCATTTCTATCCAGCAAAACTATCTTTAACTATAAAGGCTTCAAGCTGATATGGGCATGCAATAAGAAATATTATTCCAACTATTATTCCCATAAACTTTTCCTAAGGAATCTACCAGAGAACACTTTAGATAACCAGCATAATTGAAGAGATATCTGCATAAGAACAGGAGGTAAGCACTAAATAGACATTTTCATGTAGGACGGAGGCTAAGTGATGGTTATAGAAATATGACTATATGCTCTGACAATGCACAGATAGAACTATGAAAAATAGAGGAGATTAGAAGAATATGGAGACTGCATAAAAAGCAAGATGAGCTCACTGATTACATTATAAGTATTACTTGGGATTAAAGAATATTATTTCAAATTAGATGCTGGGAGAGAGGAAGCCGAAATGTTACTAGCTGAGTTATTTCAATGTTTCTCATAGCTGAGAACCAATCAACAATGGCAAAAAAAAAAAAGTATTATATAAAAGTATTAGCATAAAGGTAAGCATTGGAACAAAAAAATAAACATTCCCAAATACTCCCCGACTCCTCCCCACCAAAATAAGGCAGAGAGAGAAGAAGAGAGATTTTGAAGAAAATCAAATAAAACAAACTACATAGTGAAAGCATATGTACAATTTCATATATTTGTGTGTATGCACAAATTTACCAACAGTATCAGTAAATATTAATGGCCTTATTAGAAGAAAAGATAATCAGATTGGCTAACAAAGTCAAATCTAACACTGTGTTGTATGAGATACACTGAGAACAGAGATTAAGAAGGATTCAAAATAAAAGGGTGGACAGGATATAAATATATAAAAAGAAACCTGCGGTCAAAGTATTACTGAATATGGTAAAATGCAAATCAAAGAACGTTAAATAAGAACTCAAAGAAGAGTATTTTTATGATGCTAAAAGCTACAATTCACAATAAAGTTATTTCAACTATGTATATAGGCACATAATAACACAGCCATTTTAATAAAGCAGAAACTACAGGAAGTGCAAAGAGAAACATAAACTAATAATAGACAACTTTAACATACCTCTCGCAATCGAAGACAGATGATAGAGACAAACTGACACAACTAAGTCAATAAGGTGGATCTAAAAATCAAAGTCTGAATGCCAATAATAGCATACCTTGTTTCTAAGTGCACATGAAACATTCATGAAAATTGCCCACATTTTAAACCCCAAAGTAAGTCCTACAATAGTCCAAGGAATAGAATTAGCACAGACCATATTCTCTGCTCACGATACAATAAACGTAGAAATTAATAAGAATATCAAAAAGCAAAAAGATCTTTCCACCTGGAAATTTCAAAACATACTACTAAATAACTCTTGGTTGAAAAGGGAATATGGGGCTTCCCTGGTGGCGCAGTGGTTGAGAATCCGCCTGCCAACGCAGGGGACACGGGTTCGTGCCCCGGTCCGGGAAGATCCCATGTGCCGCGGAGCGGCTGGGCCCATGAGCCATGGCCGCTGAGCCTGCGCGTCCGGAGCCTGTACTCCGCAGCGGGAGAGGCCACAGCAGTGACAGGCCCACGTACCGCAAAAAAAAAAAAAAAGGGAATATGGTACAGAATTGCAGAACTTTTTCAAAATTACAATAATGAAAACATAACAGAATCCATGAAATGAATGCATAATTAATCCAGCTATGAACAGACATTTTATAACATTAAAATCTAATTAATAGAAGTGAAAGTGGATTGAATAATCAACTCAAAAGGTAGATAAAGAACAATAAAGTAAACCAAAAGAAATCCAGAGGAAAGAATTAATAAAGGTAATGAGTGAGAAACCGGTAAAACGGAACCAGGAAAGAAATCAAAAAGCTATTTTTAAAAAACTAATCAATAAAACCAACAAGCTACTAACAAATCTGTTCAAGAAGGAAAAATTCATGAACGTACAAAATCAAAATGAAAGAGGAGAAATAGCTGTCAATAGACAGGAAATTTGTTAAAGTCATAAGAGATGATGGTACTCAACTCTAAACAAATTAATCTGAATATCTAAATTAAATCAGTAATTTTATGGAAAAATTGGTAGTGAGCAAGAGGGTAAATGGACAATTACCATAGCAGAAATAGGGAAAGAAAACTCATTTGACAAAATCTAACACCCATTTATGTAAACACACTTAGTAAAATAGAGTTGTTGGATATTTATTTAATATGATACGCCTCAGCCTCAAAGTCAGTATCCTACTTAGTGTAGAAGCACCAGTGACTTTCTCATCAAAGCAAGGAAAACAATAACTATTTTCAACTACTATCTAACGTTGTGTTGGAAGTATTCATCAATGCGGTGAGCCAAATGTAAACAATTATAGCCACATCAACTGGAAAGGAAGAAGGAAAATACAATTACATATCTGGAAAACTCAAAGAATCTATGGAAAAATAATTCAATCAAAAAGAGAATTTAGTAAAGTAGTATGGCATATATATATATATATATATATATATATATATATATATATATATAAATTGTCTTTAAAAATACAAACAAAACCAGTTAGAAGATATAATGAAAAAGAAGGCTTTATTTACAATAATTAAAAAAATAAGAAATATCCAAAATTTATATGAGGAAAACTCTAAAGCACTCTTAAAAGATACAAAGGCAGATTTGGACAAACAGCAATATGTACTTTATTCTTGTAAGGAAAAACTTTGAATAAGTAATTGAATTATTTAACTCTCTGAATCTAGTCCTATGACATAATGATATTAAAAAAAAAGTTTAGGGATGTTAAGTCACAGAGATTCCTTTTTAGAGGGAGAACATGGCCTTAGATCTGAACTTATGAGTTGGTGTTCACTATACCTTCAGCCTCCCAAGGATTATAATTATCACATGAGAAAATAGACAATTAAAAATATATATATACAGCTTTTAAGCATAAAATTGAAACAGAGTGGGTATTTTCATTAAAATGTCTACAAATGATTACTGCTAGAATTGAGTTACCTGAATAGTTCATGCTGTAATACTGCAGAATAATTGAAGCATTACTATTATGATACCATTCATTCCATACAGAATGAGTGCCAAGTCCTATACAAGGTGCTGGGTGCACAGTGGTGATCAGTCTCTGCATTTCAGCGGTAATCTCTGTACTTAGGTTTCAGTGGTTCTAAGCACTAAACATTGATCGTTTACTAGGATACTCACTATAGTGTAAAATGGCAGGCTGAAAACCCAGACCCAGAGCAGACAGAACAAAGAATGTCCAAAATTTCTTTGCATCAAGAACTGCATTAGTCTCTACTGAATGCTGTGCCTGGAATGAATGGATTTCACCCACTTCTTCTGCCCTTGCCCCATTCAGCTTAAAGTTCTGAGCCTCAGAAGATTAATTGATTGGTTGAGTGAATGGCGCTTGCCCACTCTTTGGCCATTCTGTGGTAATGATAGAGGAATTGATCCAGTGGTAGGTGCTCCAGGCATGCCTATGGCATCTGAAGCAGGAGGACAAATGAATTTATTGTCTTTGCAAAAATGCACAAAACAAAATGGGGTGCTTTCATGACAGCAATGAATGTTGGGCAGCAAAACAAAACAACAAATGTCACTGATTTCCCAAGGTTGATATGATAAGCTGTATGACTTCTTTGTAACTGACCATTTGGATTTGTCTGCTGTATGAATCTATACTGAATCTGAGGCCACATTATGCAGTGAAAAATGACAAGTATAAAATTGATCATAGGGCATTCATCAGTTCTGCTCACTCCCTATAGTAGTTTAGAACAATGTGCTAATTATCTCCTACCTAAATAAAGTAGAATATGTTAGCATCACACCATATCCCTGACCTTCCTTCTAAATGTACCTGTAGTAAGATATCTCTCATATGTTAGACTTCCCAAATAGAATAGAAATAGCCAGTGCCACCTTCCTCCTGTGGAATAAGCAGAAAAGGCCTTATGTGAAGACTAGAACTCTGTGATGCAGTGTGCTTAGTTTCCATCATACGCCAGGTTTGGAATTCCTGATGTGCATCTGGACCATGTGCAGAATTTTGGCTGACTTCAAAGAAAGTGATTTTGAGGAGAGAGAGTTAGTCACCGAAAAGAGAAAGCAAGGCATTAATCTTTGACAAGCTCCATTTACTAATTTATAAAGGCAATGGGAATTGGGGTGAGGTGAAAAAGTAAGCACTGAAGGAACCATCTGTAGTGAATGTTAATCATTTTCTGACCATGTCATGAACTGTGCTTTTTTGGGGAAACGTGTATAGCTTGATTGTAAAACATTACATATTGTTCGGTAGTTTATAACTGATTATAAGATTCAAAAAAAGCCAGTTCTGGGTACTTAAAAATGGAAGAGCCATTTGCTGGAAGGGATTTGTAAGTCATAGGTAGTTACAGAAGACATTTTTAGGATTCAAAATTAACATAGAGATATTAGCATATGGAGAGCAATGCAAATAGTTCTTACATTTGTGTGTTCATCTTCTTAATACCAACACAGAGAAGCTGGGAATGACAGGCAAGAAGCTCTAGAAAGAATCTGGGGAAACTTAGGGAAGAAAGAGAACCAACAGCTGAGCCCTGAGCATACAGAACACATACACATCTAGGTAAGAACAGTTTACATGGAAGTTAGGTATGTATGACATTATTTATTCTTAGGGATTTTATTTCATTCAACATTGTATTTATTCAATATTTTATTCATTCAACAATTTACATATTTGGGAGACCTTAGTAAATCAGATACTATCCAAGGTGCTGGGAGGAGAAAACAATAAAAAGATAGGCATGGTTGATGTCCTTATAGATCTTACAGTTTAACAGGGAAGAGACTGAACAAGGAATTACCATCACGTGATAAAGGTCATGCTGTGTGAGTACAGAATGGTTTTGGAACATGTAACAAGGGGAATGGCAAGACCATTTTGTTTCTTAAGATAACTAGAATGCAGCAGATAGACTCTTTAAAAATTAGGAAGTCAAAAAAATTATTAAGTCAATTCTCAGAAGGTTTTGTTTTTGCCACATATATGTGTGTATATATATATATATATATATATATATTTTATACATATCATGTCCTTTAATCCTTAAATCAGCCCTGCCAAGTAGGTACATATTTCTCCATTTATCAAGAAGGAAATTTAAACTTAAGGTACTGAAAGTAGCAGACTCTACTCACACACATCATAATAGCTATATAAACATAAAAAAGTATAAATAATTACTAATTACATGTGAAAGTAATTACTAATTACACATGAAAATAAGTGATCTGAAAGAAAATCACAGGGTACTATGAAAATGGATAATGAAGTAAATATAAGGAAGCTTGGAGGCCAGAGATGGCCTGTTTAAGGAAGCAACCTGTAAAGTAAGACCTGAAGAAAGGGTAGAAATTAGGTGAAAAATGGGTGATGGGAAAGATCACGGGTTGAATGAGCACCCTGCAAAAGTTTTTAAAAGTCCTGACGCAGGGAGCAGCTTGGCCCAGTCTAGGAATTGGGAGAAGGCCGGCATGCTTGAAACACAGAAAATGGGAAAGCAACTGGCAAGGACTGAAGCTAGAGAGACATAGGGATCAAACCATAAGCCTAATAGAACTCATTAAGGATTTTGTGTCATATCCTAACTGCAATGAGAAGACATCAAAATAATTTATGCAGGGAGTGGCAGGATTAGATTTGCATTTTGAAAAGATCATTCTGACTGCTGTGTAAAAAATAGCTAGAGGGGAGATCTGATCAAACCCACTCTCCACCTTCCTCTTTCCAGCACCTTCTCTGGGGAAAGTGCCTTTAAGCAACTATGTACAGAGTACAGAGATGAGTACAGGGAGAAAGTCATATCTCCCTTTCTAGGGTATAAATGGACATAATTTTTTTACCATAAATTTGTTTCCCTGTACAAACACGTAATTATAATGCTATATTCAAATCATACTAAAAAATCAGGATTCCATTTATGAATCATAGAATCACCATATAAAAACAATTACTTTACGATTCAAACAGTAGGTATCTGGACAAAGACAGGAAACCAGAGGTGGAAATTCCCTTGAAGAGGATTCTGCTAATGAAAGGCACCAATGGAGGGAGTGGTAAAAAATAGATATAGGGTGGTAATTCAGATACGGAAGAAATTCAGATATGGTAGAAGACTTAGAATAGACACACACACACACATACACACACACACACACACACACACACACAGACATGCACACACATAATCTGCTGGGCAGGAAGCTTCTGACCTGTCTGGCAGTTGCTCTCCATTTAATATCACAGTCCTGTGAGGTCAGGGTGGGGAAGGGAGGAAGTGAAGTGACCACCTGGCCATCTGCTGCTGAGCATATTTTTATTTTTTGTTTTTTTGCGGTATGCGGGCCTCTCACTGTTGTGGCCTCTTCCGTTGCGGAGCACAGGCTCCGGACGTGCAGGCCCAGCAGCAATGGCTCACGGGCCCAGCCGCTCCGCAGCATGTGGGATCTTCCCCGACTGGGGCACGAACCTGCGTCCCCTGCATCGGCCGGCGGACTCTCAACCACTGCACCACCAGGGAAGCCCTGCTGCTGAGCATATTAAGAGAAAGGACAGAGTGTGGTTGTTTGGAATGTCCCATAAGTGTCACCTGACATTTTTAGACTATCCCCAAATGAATTGTTCTACATCTATCTCTGTGTTTGTGTGTGTATACACTACTATGTATAAATACACAAAGACACAGAGTCAGTAGCAGGTAATTTCATAATGATGACAAAGCTATATATTCAAGACTAGAGTTGTAACTTTATCTGTATAGTATATTAATGCCTCACTGGGCTCATGAATGCCACATATTCTCCACTATTTGTTTACTAGCTTGTCAGCGTTATTCATCATACACTGTGTCACAAAGCACATGGTCACATCACATATGTCTGCTCCAAGGGCAGCACCAATGTGACCTTTCACTTTCTGTTTTATAAAAGATAAAATCATTCCTTAGGAACATTGTCTATTTGCACAACTACACAATCTGCTGTTAAAGGAGTCTCAATTATCTGCAAAATAGCTTGTTAAATGTTTATAGTTACTTTTATAGTGTAGTGCTAGATGCTCAGATAATTTCAAATCTGTTCTCTATTTGAGTGGGTTTTAAACTGCTTCTCTTTCCTTATGCTTTATGAGATGAGACATAGAAAATAACAAAGTGGTTTATAAAACTCTTTTTCTTGGATGATGAAAAACCTGTGTAATACAGAATGCTCCCAAACATCCTCTGAGTTGGAAGACATGCTACATATCTGTCTGTCACTTAATTTTTCTTCCTGAAACAAATATTAACCAGTAAAAATCTAACACCATTTGATTTCACCCTCTTTTGCTTTGGAAATATATAATATGATTATCCAAACTCAGAGAGAGTCAGTATGGTGTGTTCTAGTTTCTGTGGAGTACAGAAGCCCCACAGGAAGTGGTGGAATTCCAAATGTGGGCTGAGAGGTTCAAATCACAGCCAAGAAAATGACTTCAGCCAGTGTCAACAGTCAGTATCATTTAAATCTCTAGATATGAAAAAAAGAAAAATTGAAACTAACTGCTTTCTTTTGAGGAATTTCCACAGCCAATGATTCAGAATATTACATTTTTAGATAGGTGAAGGGAATATCATAGCCCAGTAGAAGGGAGAAGTAATTTTATTATCTGGCAGGATAGTGGCTTCATCATTAAAAAATTCAGCCAACTAGAATACAACATCCTTTGACCTAGCAGATAAAAGGTCAGAAAGCAATTTTGAATAATAAATGAGACCTGTTGACCTCATGACCCAAATCTGGCAGGGTCAGTGTTTCCCCTTTCACCAGATGCTGATGGCAGACACACACACAGAGACAGCTCAGCTAATGAGCTGCCTCAACCCAGGCTGTAGGTGCTGCAGTATTTTCATCTTATGTAGCATGAAAGAGAGAATAGGTTTTTAAAGCTGTTGTGTTATGTAAAGAGATATTTATAGAAATATTTCTATTGTTGCTTTTAAGAAGGCTCCTTTCCTGGTTTTTAAGGCTTCTATTTAGTTGTAAAATTTAGTAGAAACCTAAGTATTGGCCAATTTTTCCTTTTAATTCTGATTTCCTTTATTATTTTAGCACTAGAAAAAAAGTTCTTTTGCTATATTTATTTTATTTGTATTATCAGTAAGGTGATTTCAAAAGAATTTTCTGAATATAGGAATGAGCATACTTATCTCTAAAGATGTGACTTTTGCCCTTTGTTTTGCTGCAAATAGTCCTCGTATTTAGATAAGGGATTGAGATATACACAGTATTAAGCTGATATAGTTATTAGTTAAAATGTTTAAGCTTATTTGGATGACGCAGTGATCTAATCTAGAAATTTAAAAAATTCAACAAAAATAAAAACAGAAATATGGCTTCAAACTAAACTATCCATCCTTATGACTTTAATGTTTAAAATTTTCAGCATTGCTTTTGGGAAAAATCAGTTCTTATAAAGTCAGCCTGGTAAATGCTTGCATTATTTTAATAAATATCCTTTAATATGTCTTGTTTTGACATCCTTAAGAACAGGCACAGTGCATTTAATTTGTGTTTATTTGGTATTCTTTTAAAAAAAAAAAGGTCAGGAGTCTGGCCAAGTTCCAGTTTAGCTAATTACATTTATCTTACTAGGTTTCCTTTCAGCTTTCAATTGAAAATGATATTCTTCTTCACTCTTCATATTAAACTCTTGCCAATCTGTGAATTGCAGAAGGGCCACTTAGTAAAATAATATTATCTCCCCTTGTAGTAATATAACACAGGTGAGTAGGAAGTGTTTTGAGCCAATTTTTTTATTATTTACTATAAAGTGGGGGAAAAAAAACCTTAACAATGGAGGATTTGGAGACAACCTCGCCACAAATTCATCGCAATTCCCCATATCTGCCAAAAATAGAAAGGCAAAATGGCAGCCAAAGCTAGTTGTTATTCAATTGGTTTCAAGCTTATTCAACTTGATTCAACTGAATAAATACATATTGAACACTTTTGATATGCAGGGTCTTCACAAAGCCTCCTTGTGTTACGTGAAAACATTTTCTTTTGTGCATATTGAACTTTTCTACAAAGTTGCAAACTTTCCACAGTAAAATCACATGACCTAGATTTATGGTGGGGACATATTCTATTTAATAATATAAAATACTACTGCTATATAGGCATGCACAGGAAGGAAAGGGGATGAGTTGACAGGATTGAGGAGAATAAAATGACACCTGGTGAGTATTGTGAAGCACTTCTTCGTCCCATTAAAGCACTTCACATTTATTTTCATTTTAGCCTCACTGCAACCTCATGTGGTATTTGCAGTTGTGTGCTGATAAATGTTTAACAATCTGCTCTGAAAAACAAACAACCAAAACCCTCATTTGTACCATTTGCTCATTTTTATGGTGTGAATACTCCCACCATAACTAGCTTCAAGGAACCAAGTGATGCCACTAATGATGGAGCCAGGAAGAGATGCAAACAGTTGGCTCTCGTGAGCTGGTGGTAGCTGGCTCCATCACACCACTGGATATAGGACAGATATTAACATTTTCGTTTTGGAGTTTAGAAAACTGATGTGAAGATATTAAGGGATTGATTAGAGATGGAGAGGTAAAAAAAAAAACAGCAGCGTTGATACTAGATGACTTTTACTACCAGATTCTGAGTTTTTCTCCCTTTTCCATACTGTGAAGCCAGTTATGACAAAAAAGAAAGAAAAGTGCCAGAAGGGTAAGGAAAGTGCATACTGACACAGAGGCCTCAGTGCAGATACAGGCACAAAGAAAAGAAACGTGTGAGATAAAGATACAGACACAGAGGAGAGAACAGTAGAGAGAGCTGGGGAAAGATGGAAAAGGTAGGGGGAGAGAAGCAGAGAAATAGTCATCTGAGATTGTATACCAAATGAAAATTTAGGGTAGGGGTGTAGGGCAGGAAGGAGGCAAATGGTCCAATCCACTTACTCAAAAGCAAAGCAAAGCAAAATAAAACCATTTCAACAGGACAATAATTAAATTTGTTTTTATCTGGCAGAAATGTAAAACAAATCTGGTACCAAAATGGCTTTGTTTAGTAGATTTTGAACTACTAAACGGAGCTTTGTTTAGATTTTGAAGAACAGTGAAGAGGGTTCCACATTAAATGTCAAGAACAGGGCTGAGGAACCTCTGGCAATTGACTTAATTTTATCTGGGCAATAAGGCAGATTAAAGAAAATATCCTGATTTATTCCTGTAATTAGTAAAAGGCCAGGTGTAGTTGAAGGTTTTCGGCTATAATATATAAAATATCACAAGTAGGGGCTATCATTCCATAACATTTTCACCTCTCTCTTTTTAGGTGTATGTTAGTTTTTCCCTTTTGGCTCATTGGCCATTTTCCCACTTTTACTCTTCCTCTAATTCATACTTTATTAAATATATTTCTCATTTGTGGTATTCTCTGTAGTTTTCTAATCCATGTTAATATAACTACAAACCATCTAATATTTCATATTCCTCTCAGCTCTCCCAGACTTCCACCCTATCACCCACAAAGCAAATAAATTAAAACGAGGTTTAGTTTGTTTTACATTCAAACCACTTATTCGATTATTTTGCTGGATCCATAACATGCAATTTAAAAAAAGTGTTATCAAAAAATTTCACAATTTATATGGAAACACAACAGACCCTGAATAGCCAAAGCAATCTTGATAAAGAAAAACAGAGCTGGAGGAATCAGGCTCCCGGACTTCAGACTATACTACTAAGCTAAAGTAATCAAGACAGTATGGTACTGTACAAAAACAGAAATATAGATCAATGGAACAGGATAGAAAGCCCAGAGATAAACCCACACACATATGGTCACCTTATCTTTGATAAAGGAGGCAAGAATATACAATGGAGAAAAGACAGCCTCGTCAATAAGTGGTGCTGGGAAAACTGGATAGCTACATGTAAAAGAATGAAATTAGAACACTCCCTAACACCATACACAAAAATAAACTCAAAATGGATTTATAAACCTAAATGCAAGGCCAGACACTATAAAACTCTTAGAGCAAAACATATGCTGAACACTCTATGACATAAATCACAGCAAGATCCTTTTTGACCCACCTCCTAGGGAAATGGAAATAAAAACAAAAATAAACAAATGGGACCTAATGAAACTTAAAAGCTTTTGCACAGCAAAGGAAACCATAAACAAGACGAAAAGACAACCCTCAGAACGGGAGAAAATATTTGCAAATGAAGCAACTGTCAATGGATTCATCTCCAAAATATATAAGCAGCTCATGCAGCTCAATATCAAAAAAACAAACAGCTCAATCGAAAAATGGGCAGAAGACCTAAATAGACATTTCTCCAAAGAAGATATACAGATTGCCAACAAACACATGAAAGAATGCTCAACATCACTAATCATTAGAGAAATGCAAATCAAAACCACAATGAGGTATCACCTCACACTGGTCAGGATGGCCATCATCAAAAAATCTACAAACAATAAATGCTGGAGCGGATGTGGAGAAAAGGGAACACTCTTGCACTTTTGGTGCGAATGTAAATTGATACAGCCACTATGGAGAACCGTATGGAGGTTCCTTAAAAAACTACAAATAGAAGTACCATATGACCCAGCAATCCCACTACTGGGCATATACCCTGAGAAAACCATAATTCAAAAAGAGTCATGTACCAAAACGTTCATTGCAGCTCTATTTACAATAACCAGGACATGGAAGCAACCTAAGTGCCCACTGACAGATGAATGGATAAAGAAGATGTGGCACATATATACAATAGAATATTACTCAGCCATAAAAAGAAACAAAACTGAATTATTTGTAGTGAGGTGGATGGATGATGGACGTAGAGACTGTCATACAGATTGAAGTAAGTCAGAAAGAGAAAAACAAATACCATATGCTAACACATACATATGGAATCTAAAAAAAAAAAAGAAAAATGGTTCTGAAGAACCTAGGGGCAGGACAGGAATAATGATGCAGACATAGAGAATGGACTTGAGGACATGGGGAGGGGGAAGGGGAAGCTGGGACAAAGTGAGAGAGTGGCATGGCTATATTACACTACCAAATGTAAAATAGATAACTAGTGGGAAGCAGCACATAGCACAGGGAGATCAGCTCGGTGCTTTGTGTCCACCTAGAGGGGTGGGATAGGGAGGGTGGGAGGGAGACGTAAGAGGGAGGAGATAATGGGATATATGTATATGTATAGCTGATTCACTTTTTCATAGAGCAGAAACTAACACAGCATTGTAAAGCAATTATACTCCAATAAAGATGTTAAAAAAAATGTTTTCCATCCCTTCGTGATAGTATTACTTTGCAAAGAAGACACGTGGTTTTACATCCATTACCTAAAAGTCTTATAGTACTCCTTCAGAAAAAAACGGGCTATTATTTTTAATTTACAAATTAAGGGAAGGCAAAAAAAATGAGGTAATTTTCTTTATCATATAGCGAAATGAACTGAGCCTTGAATCTGTTTCTCTATTATTATCCTATGATATCTTTCACTATAATACACTGTTTCAAAATCAAAATATACAGTAAATATTTAAACACATTTTCTTTAAAGATAAATGGGTCAGAATATATTCTATCATTTCTCTATGGAGAAAACAAATAATAATTCTCTCCTCTACTTGCCAATGTAAATGTTTAACAAAGGCATAATGAAGAGACAATGTATAAGTGAGGCTCATACAATATCCATCTCTTGAAGAAAACATTTTACTAGTAGTTAAAAATGACAGTGAGTAAATTAACATTAGTGTGAGTAAATTAATATTAGTGTGAGTAAATTAACATTAGTGTGAGGATATGGGTTATGGTGATGAAACCATTTAAACTTTTCAGCATAGGAGAACACTTTAAGATAGAGTACTGTTTTTAGAATTAAGGGTTTAGGTTCCCATCTTCATTTTAGGTTTTGTTATTTATTATTTTTATTGCAAAGAAGTCACTTTTTTTCCTAATCTGGTACTTCACAGAATTCACATATGTGTTTCTAGAGGCATTAGGGTCTGGAAATCAGCAAGGGTGACATTCAGCTGTGTTCCTGTACATGGATGGATGGAACTGACTTATCAACTGTCACCTATATCACCCAAATCATCCATGTGAAGAAGGCTGACTTGGCACCTAGCTGGCAATTATCTGATGAACCCAGCCCAGTAAACTGCCTAGACTGATAAAAGTTCAAAGAATAAATAAAAATGCATTGGGAAATCATGGAGAATACTTTCTGATGATTCAAAATGCAATATCTTGACTGGATTCAATTCACAACAGCAGGCCAAACAAGCCAACTAAAATAAGACAAAAAATACAGACTGCTATAATGGATATTCTACAACATGGTTCAAAACATAGCATAAATCAGGTCTTTGGAAAAAATTAATTATTGGTATAAAATATGCTGAACACATGTAGAAAAGTTACTAACGTCATATAATATATATCACCCATACAACATAATAAAAATGTATACATATACTAAACACACACAGTAACCTGAATGAAGAAATCAAGGTTATTAGAAAAACAAGGAAAAGGAGTTTCCCTCTCAATAGGTCAAAAAGAAAAGAGGAATAAAAGATCCATTGACAGTAGGAATCTGACTTCAACAATTAAACAATGGATATTGCCAAGGTTGCCTAGGCCAGAATAAGAAACTGCAGTTTAAAAGGTAATTTACTTTACTAACTTTTAGTATATCAGGCTATCCAGGGAGCTTAGATGCCACGAGGGAATGCCATAGCAGTCAGAGCAAAATGAACAATTATAGTGTCATTATACTTAGTTTTCTAACGTTAGGGAGTTCTTTCCTGTTTTCCATGGCTCCATGGAAGGAGCCACGCTGTGTTCAGCATTCATTCAATTTTTCTGAACTGTCAGATTATCTTGGGGAAACAAATTTCCTGATGCCTTTAGTACAATAATAAGAGCATCTCAAGTAGGAAGCACTATATGTAAACTTATTTTGCATCAGCTTCAGGGTCAATTAGACATTAAGATGGCTAAGTGTTCCATCTCACATGCCACATCCAACAACATTATAGTGACAGCTAGAAGGATATGTCCAGAAGATTTCTAATGCTGTATCTAGACCCAACAAGAAACAATGCCTTGATCAATGAGCAACGTCTGCTGTAAACTAGGAATGAAGAAGAGGAAGCTCACATGGCACCTTCTGTGATCTCATCTAATGAGATCTGGGCTGGGGTGAAGAGATACCCAGCACTGTGAACCTGGGAAAATGGCCATCGACCATCCTGAGGCTCAGTTTCCTTACCTTTAAATGAAGGGGGTGCTACTAGTGCTGGGATAATTTACTAGCACCTAATATTTGTATAGCAATATGACAATTCAAAAAAATGTTATATAAATATTAATTTCTTGTATCATTATTACTAGTTTCTAGACAAAGAAACTAAAGCTCAAGGAGGCTAACCACGGTAATACAAATAGTGGTACAGGGACTCAAGCATTAGTTTTCATCTAATTAACATGCTGCCTCATACATATAAAAATATACATTTCTACGGACATGACAACAATATTTCCCACCTCACACCGCCAGATTGTCCAGTGCTAATCTCCTGATTCCTCCCCCTAGGGGATCCCATCCCTTGCCCACAGGATGGAGCACTAATCTATCATGGCAGCCTTTCTTTTTTTTTTTTTTTAACATCTTTATTGGAGTATAATTGCTTTACAGTGTTGTGTTAGTTTCTGCTGTATAAAAAAGTGAATCAGCTATACATATACACATATCCCCATACCCCTGCCCTCTCCCTCCTACCCTCCTTATCCCACCCCTCTAGGTGGTCACAAAGCACTGAGCTGATCTCCCTGTGCTATGCAACTGCTTCCCACTAGCTATCTATTTTACATGTGGTAGTGTATATATGTCAATGCCACTCTCTCACTCCATCCCAGCTTACCCTTCCCCCTCCCCGTGTCCTCAAGTCCATTCTCTACGTCTGTGTCTTTATTCCTGTACTGCCCCTAGATTCATCAGAACCATTTTTTTTTTTACTTTTTTTTTTTTTTTTTTTTTTTTTTTTGCGGTACGTGGGCCTCTCACTGTTGTGGCCTCTCCCGTTGTGGAGCATAGGCTCTGGACGCGCAGGTTCAGTGGCCATGGCTCACGGGCCCAGCCGCTCAGCTGCATGTGGGATCTTCCCAGACCGGGGCATGAACCTGTGTCCCCTGCATTGGCAGGCGGACTCTCAACCACTGCGCCAACAGGGAAGCCCAGAATCATTTTTTTTTAGATTCCATATATATGTGTTAGCATATGGTATTTGTTTTTCTCTTTCTGACTTACTTCACTCTGTATGACAGACTCTAGGTCCATCCACCTCACTACATATAACTCAATTTCATTTCTTTTTATGGCTGAGTAATATTCCATTTTATATATGTGCCCCATCTTCTTTATCCATTCATCTGTTGATGGGCACTTAGGTTGCTTCCAGATGCTGGCTATTGTAGATAGTGCTGCAACGAACATTGTAGTACATGACTCTTTTTGAATTACGGTTTTCTCAGGGTATATGGTGGCAGCCTTTCTTTCTGAGCCCAGACACAGTGTGAGACTCTTCAACACATCACTGCCGGAGCCACAACCAGTTGATAGGTTCTCACTTAAGAGAGACCAATCTCCTGGCCTTCTCCAACAATGAACCACAGCCAAACCTTGAAGCTCAGAAGACAAGGTGAAGCAGAAGATGCTTTCCTCCTTGAGATCCTGTTGTCTGCTTTGTGGGTCCTGAGAACAAATGAGCTGAACCATAATGCTGTCATTGAAAAGCATTAGAGGAAGCAGTTTATTACTTTTGTTGAGGCTGACTTGAACAAATAGACGTCCTTGGTATATAAACTTGAAGAAAGAAAATGCTTCCAGAATCTTCCCTATTGTAGGATTATATGGAATAGTGGCTAAAAATGACGTCTTCCCTGTTGATGATGAAATAGTAGCAATGGTAGAACTATGAAGAAGTGGGTAGAGCTCAGGTCAAGAGGCCAATCCATTGTCTTTCCACAGTCATTGACTGACACAGTTCCACTTCTACCATAGATGTGTTCTGGAATCTATCACGCAGTCTATATTAGAAATCTATTATAGACATCAATATTAATTTTAATGTTTTATCCAATGTTAGTAGCAAACAATTATCCTATAATGTTATGTCCTTAATTTTCCACATTTTGAATATTATCCATGACATATTTAATTCCAGATTACCTCTTCCTATCACCTAGCAGTTTTTTGCAATTTCTCCAGTAGATACCAACTATTCAAGCTAAACCAAGTTAGACGAATAGAATAAGGTAGCCCTGAATTTAAAGAAAAAAGCAAAACCAAATTCTGAAAAAAAGAATGGCTATAAAATAATTCTATGTATCAAATTTCATTAGGCAATTGAAACCTAATTAAATATTATTCCATAGATACTACTCTCTATCTCTGATCTTTAGGGAAATGACTTAGGGGTGGAGTGAAGGAAGAACAGGATTATTTGATTACCTCTCAAAATGATGATTTAGCAATTCAGCATTCCATTAAAATATGTTTAATGGAATGTTGAATTGATTTCCTAATTTATAAATTCAAAAAAGTTAAAGTCTACCCACTACATTGCTGTATACGAGAAGACCTTGTAATACATTCCAAAACCTTACGTAGATGCTTTCCTGATTTTATGTGCAACTTCTTCCTCCAATTGAGCCAATGAGTAAAGCTAGCTTTTTTTGATTCACAGTAGTAAATGGCACCTGCCTTTTGATTTCGTTTCTGTGACGGGATTTTTTTTTTACTGTGAAGCAAGAAAATAGCTTCAGAATAAAAGTTTCTTAATGAGACTTTTTTCTTGCCTTTCAAAAAATAGGACGTTCTACTTTTTACTTCCTCTATTTGCATACTTAAAATATGTCTGATTTTTATTAAATCCACTTTCTTGAAGAGTTAGAATCTCAGGCATGCAGATAAGCAGTTATCACTTTGGTTTATCGATGTCTGAATCAAACCAAGCATTTAGTCAACAGAAATATAACCAAAAGGCAATAGCAACCTTAAATGGGTATTTACTTATAACTTGTTAGTGTATTTTTTCTTCTTGAATGTTAGCACTTTTTTTTAGGGTTGAAAGACATGGACTACTGTCATGATATTTCCTTTTTCTTTTAGCCAAGGGCTAGAAAAAAGAAATACTTTTCATTCCCAATATGAACAACCTTTAATGATGACAAATACATGTATTTTTTAAAGTACAATGAAAGTTTAAGAAAAAGCATACAGGTTTTCCTTTCTTTTTAAAATATGTTTTTAAAGATTAGGTGAAGATCAGCCTCCCTAATAGACTCTTATTTTTCCTTACAGTATCTGTAGGAAAAGCTCATTTGCAGACAGCTGCAATATGAGCTTCCTTTCCTTGCCCTGTCATTGACCTCCAACCTGATCTGAAAGAACTACCTTCTTTCAAAATGAGAAGTTATTCATTTACCATAATAGCTCTATTCTGGGCCTCCTTAGCAGAAACTGGCAATTGTGCCCAAATAAGAAGGTTTTATGATCCTGACTACTGTTCTTACACAAGAGGACAAAACCACTGGGAAATTTCTGTTCTGACAGCCACAGTAGGCGGCCATAACGTTGGTGTTTAAAACTATGGCTGATGTGCAGTGGTCACAAAAAGAGAAGAAAATTCATTAGGAGTTTGCACTTGTTCTGGTTATATACTAGGTTTTGCCAATTATGTTCTCTTAACTTGACAGCTTATTCATTGAGCAAGAGCTGCTACATTAGAAGTTAGCTGACAGTCAGCTATGTGCAACTTTAAAATAAAACCACTTCATGAAGAAATGTGAGAAACATAAATGATAAGCCTATTGGATAATCATTACAAATAAATAAAAAGCCTTTGATACAGGCAATTAGTCACAAGCATTATAAGTTGAAATGCAGTCCAGTGTTAAGAGACAGTTTAGAAGCTCATGGCACATTTATCACAGCTCCACAGACAAGTTATTGAGCTGTCTGTGAAAAAACAGAGCCAAACAGGAAAGCTTTCAGCAGCAAGCAGTGGTTGAGGCCCTTGATTGATAGAGCTAGATGATGCAAAGCTGTCTGATGGCTTTCTGCAAAATAAAGTGAAGGAACTCAAGGTCTTTCATGGTGCTCTCTGACCACAGATGAACAGCTACTTTATTACGGCTCAGATTGAGGTTGCACCTTGCTCCATAGTCTGCCACTTTCTGATGCACATGGTTGACTTGACCAACCAGCCATCGTATTTAACATACAGTCTGCCATCTTCACTTTTTTTAAAAAAGGTTTACTATAAAGTGTAAGGTCGGATCTTAACAAACGGCACCGCGAAACAGAGGAAAGCTTCAAGTGAGCTTTATTAGGGAGCGCTCCCGGGCAAGGTTCACTGGTCCGAGAGAAAGGGGCCAGAGAAGTCGCACCCGGGCGAGGGTTGGGCAAGATTTTATAGCGGAAAGGGGTGTGGTGAATCTGGGAGGGCGCAGGGTATTCCTTATTTGGTGGTCTTTTCGGGTATCCTGGGGGACCGTTAGTCCCACCCCTCGAAAGACGGGAAGGCTGGGCCGGGTGCAAAGTCCCCAGGTCAGTTCCTGGAACTGGGTGGTCCGGAATGTCTCCAGGTCAGTTTCTGGAACTGGGTGGTCCGGAGAGTTTCGGTCTGATGCAACCTGTGAATCTGATTGTGTTCCCCTGCCTCGGGCCAGTTGGCCTTACATAAAGTACAGAAGATTGAACTGGTTAAAAGCTCCGATTCTTTACTTGTCCTTACCAGCAACTCTTTTAACCACAGTGATATAAAGGAAGAATGTTAAGGTAGGCTTCCCATGCTGACCCACTGCTTTCTTCATGCACATGTAATTCCAGAGAGTCGCAAGCAAGGAAGCTCAGCACCATGACCCCAATTTACAAGCTGATATTTTTCCCCAAGAATCAAGATGCTTCATTTATTCTTATTTTCACTGTGCTTTAAAATAGGGAATGGATTTTAGATAGGGCAAGGACACTCTTGGTAGTCTTAAGAAAAGGCCATCAACTTTGCAGTTGCTTTTTAGTAGGTTTCAATGACTGAAATTTGTTTTGTTAAGGAGTTTAACAGGAAATAGTAAAATGCTCTGATCTTCATCCCTAGCTTGATTCTTGTCAACTAAACTTATTAATATCAAAATGATCATTCTCCATTCTTTTAGAGTTATTCTTATTTATGTGTCCTCTAGAGAGAGAGATTGAGTGAGTGAGAGAGAGACTTGCTCTAGAATCATTTTAAAAGGCTATATATTCTTCTACACTTTCTTTATACATCATTCTCAAATAGAGTTCACTCTCTAAAGATATTATTACCATATTCCTTTATGTGAGATTAGAACTTTAAAAATCTTCAAGTTCTATTTCTTTATTGGCATTTTAGAGTTGTATTATTTAATTTTGAGTATCATAAATGGCATTATTTAGAACACTTGGATTTCTATCTTTAATAAATGAATAGACTGATATAGCACATTAAACAAAAAGGACTTCATCTGAAATTAATTCTGATAAGGATATATTCATTTCTAAAACTTAAGTTTGTAACCAAAACCTAAATTAGACCTCTTCCCCTCCAGAAAATTAGGAATTTTGTAAAAATTGTAAAAAAAAAAAAAAAATGTACCCTATCTTTAAATTGCCTGAGAAAGAAAACAAAGATATTGAAAGCTATTAATCTGTCCAGAACAAAATTCATATCCCAAATATAAAAATATAAAGCAAAGTAAGTACAAAACATAATGAAAGTATAACCTAGTTTTACTTTGTGTAAAACTGTCAGCAATGTGAGTATTCCACATAAAACAAGTACATGCTTTGCTGCATTCTGGCTCTAGTATTTCTTCTTATAGCCAAATGGGAAAAATGGTTTGGTTCTCCCTAGGAATCTGCATATTTCCCCAATACCTGAATTCCTTGTTAATCAGAGTACCTGTCACCTACTGAATTCTTAGACTCTCTCAGCCCTCACCCCGCAAAAGTAAGAACTATGCATTTTAACAAGTTCCCTGGGTGATTTGTATGCGCAATCACGCTTGAAAAGCCCTGCTTTAATACAGTAATTCTCAATCCTGTCTGCATTTTAGGTTCACCTGAGGATCTCTTAAAAAATAGAGATACCAGACTTCCTCTATAGACCAATTAAATCAGCATTTCTGACAGGAGGGTCTAAGCACCACTATTTTTTAAAACTCCACCATTCCAGACAAAAGCTATATAGCCTGTTGTGTTTGTCTTTTTCAGCAGCTACTAGGAAGCTCAAATAGTCACATGAATCTTCTTAGTTAAATTATAATATATTTTCTTTTAATTTCAGCCTTACTGAGATATAATTGACAAAATTGAAAGATATTCAATTGTGGTACATTGTGGTGATTCGATATTCCTATCCATTGTGAAAGGATTCCCACCATCTAATTAATTAACTCATCCATCACCTCACATATTTATTTTTTTTCTTTTGCTTTCTTTCTTTTCTTTTTTGGTGAGAACATTTAAGTTCTACTTTCTTAGCAAATTTCAATTGTACAATACAGTGTTATCAACTATAGCCACCATATTCTACATTAGCTCTTCAGACCTTATTCATCTTATAACTGAAGGTTTATACACTTTTACCAACTTGTCCCCCCACCACACGCCCCAGCCCCTGTCAACCACTCTTCTAATCTAAGAGTTTGACTTTCTTTTAAAGTTTCCACATAGAAGTGATATTAAGCAGTATTTGTCTTTCTCTGTTTGTCTTATTTCAATTGCTTAATACCCTCAAGGTTCATCCATGTTGTCATGAATGAGGCATATATAGTATTTATCACCATTTTATATTAAGAGCAGTTAGTTAAAAAGTAATATACATATATCTTATGCTAGTCGCTACACTAAGCTTTTTCTTATACATTTTTTTACTTAGCTCTCAAAGCGATGCTATTTTTCCCATTTTACATATAAGCAAACTGAGAGTAGGAGGGGTTGAATAAATTGGTCAATGTCAGATAGCTCATTGGTAGCAGCACATCCAGGAATCAAAACACCTGTGTCTGACTACAGGGCTTACACGCTTAAACCTATTTGTGTATTTGATTCTTGCAGCTTTTCTCAACCTGTAAAATAGTTTTCTCTTAACTGCCATCTCTCTTCCTGAGACACACACACACACACACACACACACACACACACACACACACACGTCTTACAATTTTTTGATTCCTAGCTTTGGCTTAGACCCTAGAATGATGAGTGACCCTCAAACTTTAGCGTGAGTTAGAATCATTTGGGGAGATTATTAAAACACAGGCTACTGATACAGTAAGCTTTCGGTGGGGGCCCCAAGAATTTGTATTTCTAAGGAAATCCCAGGTGACACTGATGCTGCTGGACCATGCTTTAAACATCACCAGGCTGCCTTAATTGTAATGAATCTTATTTTACCTGTCTTCATTATGAGCTTCCTCAAATCATTTATGTAAATAGAAAAGGGTACGTATAGATAAAAATAGGTAAGAAAGGACAAAGGGATGATGATATATAAACTGTGTTAATTAGAATTGATAATAAAATAAAACTTCAAGTAAGAAGTGATTTCTTAACCCCTGTTGCAAACCCTTCCCAAGAGATAAATGGACTTCTGCATTCTTTTCTCTACGTAGTTAAAATTAGACTTGGTGTGTGATGGCAGGCAATGCAAGTATTCTAAAAGTCAAAGAACCTTACATTATGACATTGTTTAGAAAGAAAATGAGCAATTATGAACAGTTTTAAGGTCTTCTATGCATTGTGTTCTCTAAATTACTTAAATCATATCAAGATATATTTAATTATTCCATGAGATATTTTGCTTGAAGTTATAAATTATAGTGTCTGAAACAATAAAAAGCAAGGGAATATTATTGAGTTTATCTCAGTGATTTATGCTCTTATTGCAAAATTGACAATTTAAGATATACACTTGGTTTTTCTTCATCACTTACAAAAAATATTTTCCACACTACAGAATAGTAGCTAGGAAGATGCCCCTAATTATTTGTGTTGGATATTGGTCAGATGAGATTCAGAAAACTTTATTTACATGGATTCATTTTGGCAAAGACAAATCTTCAGAAGTTTATGATTTAAAGTTAACAAGCAGACTAATTTATTAAATTGGAAATTAGGCATAGAAAATATGAAATTATTTTAACAGCCTCTTTTTTTCTGACCTGAGTAAAGTTTAAAGGAAACAAATTGGCATATTTTACTTACAACTTCAGTGACACATGTACTTTATTTCAGCTATTAAAATAAAGAAAAGCAAGATCTGCCTGTTATAACAAAGTATTTTTAAAATATTCATTAACACCCAGGTGTGAGGTGGAGCTGTTTGATCTAGTAATGGGAATGTCAGCTGGAACACAATTCTTAGGATTTTTTTTTTAAATGTGAAATACTGTTCCTGCACAAAGTTGGTTGGATGACATAAAGAGCACAGGCTTGCCTATCACACTGATTACTTGATATAATAGTAAGCAAGCTTAAGTGAACTGTGTGTCTTCAGTCTTTCCAATCACTTAGGGATGGGCATCACAGCTAGCCATCCATCATCTCTGGCCTGAAACATACGGTGTATCAGCAATCTTGGGCTGACCTAAATGATAGTAAAAGCCGCTATGCTGTTCACAATAAGAAATTGTTGTCCACTGAATTACAGGTTTGTGATTAGATTGCTAACATGGCCAACTTGATGTGTAAGTGAAGTGTCCAGGGAAGATATTCTTTAGGGTCTTCTAAAGATTAATTTATACCCTTGAAATGTAGACCAATCACAGAGTCAAAAAATATGTCAAGGTATTTTTCTTGTAGGCAAGAAAGCCCAGCCGTTATAACAGTCAATTTATTTCTGGCACCTTTATCTGCAACAGAATTTAATAAACCAGGTGTCTAATGGCTATCATCTTGGCATGGCTAGAATTGTCTAACACGATAATTATTTGGGGGGGAAGTAAAATTCACACAGAGGAGTAGTTATATACTATTATTAATATAAACCTGAAATGTCAACTTCCTCATAATTTAAATTTTTACATTAAAAAATTAAATCTGTGCAAATGTCTATCTAAAATTTCTAGTTGTATGCTATGCTCTCATATCTCAGAACTGTCTAAAGATATCAAGCAAATTACCTGATAGACATGCTATATATTATGTATTTCTTTTGCATTCTTTCCTAAGATTAAGAGAACTAGAACTTAAAATTTAACTTTAAAGAAATTATTCCCAGGTCAACTACACAGCCCAAAAGAAGATAGGCAAAGGAAATAGGAGGCCTGGCTTTGACTCCAGTTCTGTGTCTAAGTGTGCCTTAGATAAGCTGCTCTTACCATCAGTATCTATATTTGGTATTATAAAATGATATTTGCTGGTCTAGCCAAAGATCTATTCAGGAGAATAGCATTCATTCCTTCAGCATTTACTGAACACCCCTATTTTCCAACCCCTCTCCTAAGGTGCATAAAATTATGAAGACACAAGTCCTGCTGATAGCCTAGTAGAAGGAGACTAGAAAACAGGCAAGTGCGATAGAAAACATTGTGCAGAAAAACCAAGCAGGCACTTATGAAAAATGAAAATTCTGGGTCAACAGATCTAGAGGTGGGCTCAGGTACATACGTTTTTAACATGTACTCAGATAGTCAATGGTCTACAACAGAATTTTCCAAGTGCACAGAGTAAGTGCTGAGTACTTTGGAGGTATATAGGAAAAACATCTGAGTCAATCTTAACAGCCCAGAAAAGGTTTTGGGAAATGAGGTAGAGAAATTGAAACTTCACAGGCATAATCTAGGCACAATGGAGGGAGGAGAGGGGAACGTGTTCCCAGCAAGGGAACTGCATGAGAAAGAGAGCACGTGGGGACCTTAGGCAGCTTTCTTTAGAAAACTCGAGGCCGAGACAAGGGATGCATTTGAAGAAGTTGGAAGGAGCCTATCACGAAGGACATATGTTTCTAGTATTAATAATTTATTTTTTGAACACATGTGCATGGGTCAAAATGTGTAAAAAGGATATACAATGAAAAATTTCCCTTCCGTCTTTTCCCCGGCTACTCATTTCTCTTACTGGAAAGAAAAATCCATTAACAGTTTCTGTGTGTCTTTCCATAGGTATTGAATACATATGCAATATTGGATTAGTATGTATTCCTAAAACCCTGTCCCAATAAATTAAAGAATAAGGTATACTACGCCCAGCACCTTGCTTTTTGACATAACATATTTTGGAGGTTTGGTCACATCTTATTCATTGTAAATACTGTGTATAGTATTCCATTATATACATACACCATGATTTATTTTACCATCCACCTGCTGATTAACAATTAGCTGGTTTCTAACCTTTTATCTTATAAGCAATGCTGTAAAGAATAAACTTGTACCTAAGTAATTTCAAACACATTCATCTATGCTAAATTCCAAGAAACATATTTTGGAGTCAAGGGGCATTCATATTTAACATGTTGGTAGATTTTGTCGGATTGTTCTCCTTGGGGCTATACTAATTTGCAATCCCATTTGCAAGGTAAGAGAGGACTGTTTTCCTTCTCTTCAGAAAGAAATTTGACCTTTATCTTAAGAACACTGTGAAGTAACTCAAGGGACTTAAAAGGAGTGACTTGATTAGGCTTACATTTTAGAAAGATACACCCCCACTGCAATGTGGAAAATGAATGGATTGGAGTAGGTAAGACCAGAAGCAAGAAGGGTGGTTAGCAATCTTTGCAGCAGTTAGCCAAGAACAGATAACCCAGTATCTATCATGTGGAAAGACAAAGATGTTTTATTGAGCATATATTATATGCCAGACTGTGCTCAGCATGTAGACTGCATTATCTGATTTATTACTTACAACAACACTGATGGATAGCTATTGTTATTTCGGATTTCAGACACACACACAAAAAAAATAAAACAAAGCTGAAGCTCATAAGTTAATTAGTGGTGGATACCATATATATATATGGATACATGTTTATGCAGGCAGTACATAACAAAACTGGGATTCAAATCCAGGCAAGTATTAATTCAAAGCAAGTGCTTTTAACAACTACAATATCCTCTTTGGGATGGAGAAAATGTGATGCATTTGGGATTTATCAAAGAGGTAGAATTGACAGAATTTGGCAACTGATTGTATGCAGAACATAAAGAAAAGGAACAGATCAGCATTGTCTGCAAAGACTGGGAACTCAAAAACACTTAAAATTGGAAAACAAGGGATGGGGTAGGAGTAAATTTGATTTTCATCTTGAGGTGCCAGTGGGAGATCAAGTCAAGGACGTCTCTACCATCTTAGAAGTAGGAGATTGGTTTGGTCTGGAGATGCAGATGGGGACATCAGCAGTATATAGCCACTGTGCTGGGAAGTCACCAGAAAGGATGAGCTCACCCAGGGAGCAACACTAAGGAACAGGCCAAAGAGAAGGAGAACTTGAAAGAGACTAAGAATGAACCAGGAGATAAGAAGAAAGGAAGGAAAGGACAACCAAAAGAAAATGTTAGCCCCAAGCCAAATTAAATTAAACAACAAAAAAAACTAAATCAAAAACACTTGGAATTATTTTACAAACAAATTATTGATATACTTTTTTCCTCTCATTTCTAACCTCCCGCATATATTATGAAAGTAACGTTCATGAAATATTTCCCAAATACAAGGGAAGAATAGGTTACTAACACACCCCACCAATACCATCTTGTGGAGGTGATAGTCCAGGGGAAAACTGCTTTCCCTAAGCTGGCTGAGAGTACTGATACATTTCTTTAAAGCTCTAATAACCATGCAGAAAAGTGTCAAATTGAGGATTTAAAGCCAAAGGCTGTAGTCCTGGGAGAGTGTCTGGGAGTGATTCCTGTATGTACCTGACATAACTCAGAAGCAGGGGAGTCACACTCAATGGCTAGGAGAATTTTCCTGCACCACCTCGTATAAATCTATAGAGGGCTACCCAAATGTTTATGTGATCTGTGTGTCCAACACGTGTTAGAAAATCAGTCTCGTTATAGTTTCCCTGTAAATCCTTCCAGGAGTCCTCTAGGTTTAAGGGGGACCTTCACATTCAGAATCGAGAAATGAGTATAGATTTTCTGAGACTGCCTGGATTGTGTAATATGCAGTTCATACAATATATTTGAGGGGAAGAATATGTAGGCACTGTCAGTCTATTGACGGATTTTGTCTCAAGAAGTTCCAACCTGCCCACTCTCCCCAACTCCCTCGTAAGAAAAAAAAGAGAGCTCTTTTCAAAGAGGGTACGTTCTCTGAAAGTGGCTGAACAATCTCTGTAGTATAACTAGTGTGTGGCATGACCTGGAGAGATGGAACTGATTTTCTTGTTTAACAGTTTATAAAACCCATTTTGTGAATTACAAACACTATCTCCTATGTTAGCAAATCACATTCCACTTCTGAATACACCAAAGCTGAAAATTTATAATTAGACCGAAATATAGAACCTAAACACATTTTTAGGTGTTTAAGCTGACCTTTATAGGAACAGAAGCCCTGAAAATTATGTAAATAAAATTGTAATATTATTAAAATCTTCTGAAAAAGCAATTAAATATCTAATGTATACTACTAATATTTAAGTCAAACTAATAGCTAAATTTTTAATAAATATCTTTTAGTTATTAGGCCAGATTTTATACTTTATTAATAGAAAAAACACTGAAATAATTATTTATAAGCTTTATCGGAAAAAATTTTAATTCAATATTCCTCCATTCTATCAAGTTTTATCTTCAACATCAATTGCTCATTATCCTGAACATAACAAACACAGTCATCTTAAATAAAAAAAAGAAAAATTATTGATTAGTTAGGTTGCTTGAAATCAAGCTTTGATTTTAGGCATTTTTTTCTTCTAAGTTTATTTTCTTTAAATAAACTCTACTTAATTTCTAAATATTAGTCAACAGATATCTAATTTTTATAAATAGATGGGGTTATTTATATCAAATGCAAAATAATGCCTTACCATTTAATATGTGAATCATGCATATGTGTATGCATGTAGAAACAGTAGCTCATTTATCTATTCATTCATTCATTCATTCATTCATTTTGGTGCTGAAACCCTGGAACAAACAGCAGCACCTTTAAAGAGCAGTTCCTCTTACGCATGTAGCTTTTGTTTTTATAGATCCTTAAGATGTTCAGAATAGTGAAATCAATTTCTACGGGATGGAAAATAGAAATTTTCCAAACAATCTCATACCCAAAACAGTGACTCTGACCCCTTGATCGCCACTATTTGAACAACAACAAGAGGGAGCTCACTACCTGATTGGGCAGCCTGTTCCATCATTCAACAGATTTAAGAGTTTGAATATTTTTCCTTAAATACTGTACACAAATCTCCCTATATATCTAGCAATAGTCTTTGCTCTGGCTTCTGGAACAATCCCAACAGTCTTCCCCCTTTTCACTAGGGTGGTCTATAATCATAGCTCCCATGTTAATATTTTATTTTTTGAGGCAAAAATTTTCTCTAGTCACTCTTCCACCTCCGTGTTTTTTAAAGGCCCTCATCAATTCCTGCTCTAAGAGCACTACTGATCATCTCTAGCAGGGACTATACACTATCTCACTCAAACATCACAAAATTCCACGTGAGGGTTATTATTTCCCAGGAGTTGGGCACCTAGCTTCTATCAATGCAACCTATATTATAAGCAATATAATGTTTTTATAATTCAAAACATACTGTTGGCACATGCAAATTTCCATTGTCTTTTAGAGTTCAGCACAAAGAGTAGGGAAAACTTTTAATTATGATATACTTAAATTGTAAAATAATATTTATCAATTTGTCTTAGGATAATTAAGAAAATTGGAAGAATTCGGAGTATTTAAGCAAAGTAGGAGTTTATTGAAACATACAAGTCCAAGGTTTTCTTCCCTCTTTACAGAATTTCTGGTCTGTTCCTTTCTGCACATGTGATCATCCTTCTTTGTCTCTCTCTGCAGATGGGCTTTCTATGCTTTGAATTACTGTAGCCAGCCCATCTCTGTCTTTATGTGGTCATTCTGATTTACATCAAACAGAAACTGGCCTCTACATTCCCAGTATTCCCAGTTTCCAATTTCTGGGATAGAAATCTCATTTTGTCCCAGGTCTCTACCGACTACTCGTCCAATTGGAGATGACTGGGGTCACAGAGTTACACGCATCTGCACTATATGTACAGGTTCTCTGAAAGGTCATGAATGAGGCTGTGAGAGTAGGAAGCATCAACCAGACAGGCATCCTGAGAGCTGTCTACTGTAATACTATTGAAGCATGTGTCTGTTGGCTAAAACACATATTAAATATAGAGCTAGACTGATATCATCATAGAATAGTCTCATTCTGAATCACCCATTCAAGTCATGAGAATTCTGTATATCAGGAATTCCATCTGATATCTGTGCATCAGTTTATGAAGCATTTATTTGCATCCACAAGACCAAATGTAGAATGCGAGTACCACAAGACATGAGCCACCTGGACGTCTTTAAATAGGTATAGTTGCTGTAGCTTTAATTAAGCCTCTCCTCTCATAGTACTCAGGTTTGCTCTCACAAGAGTAATGACCTCATTCATCATGTCCCCCTAGGATGTCATTATGTGAGTGAGGGAATATAATTTGCATTGTTTCATATGTTTTTTACTTTTTGTTTCTGTTTGTTTATCTTTGTATTATTGGTTAATTATGAAAAAGTGAACTATAAAAACAATTAACATTTAAAGTAGACATCTTTGTGGTCTCCAGTGAAAGGTCTGTAAAGGTGATTCACACTCAACAACTCAGTAAGTGGGCTGGTCTTTCGCCAAGGACAATATTCTTTTGTAGGTACATACTCTCTCTCATTTTCTCTTTCTTCTTACGATCTCTTTCTCTCACACTGAAAGCTTAAATTAAAAACAAAATCTTGGGCTTCCCTGGTAGCGCAGTGGTTGAGAGTCTGCGTGCCGATGCAGGGGACACGGGTTCGTGCCCTGGTCCGGGAAGATCCCACATGCCGCGGAGCGCCTGGGCCCGTGAGCCATGGCCGCTGGGCCTGCGCGTCCGGAGCCTGTGCTCCGCAACGGGAGAGGCCACAACAGTTGAGAGGCCTGCGTACCGCCACAAAAAAAAAAAAATCTTATTAATATAAAAAATAGAAAATTTTCAGGATCTAGAGCTAGGCAAAGAATTGTTAGACTTGACTCCAAAAGCACAACCCGTAAAAGAAAAAAATTGATAAACTGAACTTCATCAAAATTAAATGATTTTTTTCCTCTGAGAGAGAATGAGAGCACTGCTGCAAGAAACTCTTGACCTTTCTCTGGGAACTACCCTTGAAGAAGCCAATGTGACTAGAGGTGCCTGGGAAGTTGCATACCCCACTGGGGTGGGCTGCAGACAATGACGGACTGACACTAGGGTAAAAAAAACAAACCCATGTCTTTTGTCACTATCCAAGTTGTGCTCCAGGTATTGCTCTTCTGGAAAAACTCCTGACCCTCATCAGCATCAGCAGCAAATATGGCTCTCCCTTTCAGAAAACCATATTTTCTATCATTTCACCACAAATACAAATTTTCCACAGCGATTGGGTTTTTCATGAGTTGGAAATCCAACTAAAGGAAAGCACCTTTAGAGTTGGGGCTGGGAGGAGGTGGAGGTGGCACATTTTCTCTCCCATTGGAGAGACTCTCCAATGGTCATAGATTCCAAAAAGCACCAACCAAATCTGAGAACACGTGTTGTGTTAAGAAATACTTTATCTTTTTCCCATGACATTCAAATATCAATTGAATTAACTTTGTTCCTCTTTTGCTAAGTACCTCATTTGGTCCAACTACACCCACCAAAATGTGTATGTAAGTGCGTGTGTGTGTGTGTGTGTGTGTGTGTGTGTGTGTATGTATTTCCTTCATTCCAAGACACCATCGATTCTAAATGTATTATCAATTTTATATCTTTAGGACAAAGGAAATTCCACATTAATTGTCCACATTTTATATCAATTCACAATTATATACTGTACACTTATTCATACAACGCATGCCCCTTTCTTTTCCAATATCCTACTGATGTTGGAGTCTAATCCTATGTGTGTTCAGAGGTTAGTATTTTTCTGATTTGCTTTGGCTATTGCCTTTCTGAACAATGTCATTTGATGAACTACTTTTCATGATTCTTGTATTTTAACTCCTTTATTAGTTTTAACACCAACTGTTTCATTTGCATTTTCTATTTGCTAATATCTTAGTTTCATATTTGTTTTTATTTCTTTAATTGAATGATATATTCCAGAATATTTAGCAGATCCCCTTGAACATCAGCTGGAAACCTCTTAGTCCTTTATAATCCATGAGTCAGTTGTAAGGATATCCCCAGATTGAAAATGTGATGATCTCTTATGAAAGATTACCCATTTCCACTGTCTTTAATCATATATTCAAATATCTCTTGATGTGGCAGGCAGTCTTCTGCATACAAGGCAGTATTTGTTTCAGTTCTATATCACAGTGTAATGCTTCTGAAGATATTTTGTCACGATTAAAAATCCAAACTTAATATTTAGCTGCAAGCAATGCTACTGCTGCAAATAATTCAACGAAGGTGAAAACTGAATGAAGAGATGCCTTCTACACGTGGCTAAGTTCATGCATAGGCAATGACACTCATTATTTGTGTGACTGACAATTGTAACTTAGACTCATGCATTCATTCAGTAAGTATTTACTTACAGTCTAGTATTGGTGAGCATTGACCTAGGTACTAAGGAAATAGGGTGAGTAATACAGATAAAATCTTTACTCTCATTAAGCTTATGTCCTTCAATTATGAGGCACCATATTTCAGAAATGACAATGTAGAGAAGTACATAAAATATGTATCTCAGAATAGAGGAAAAAATGATGTACCTTTAAGGTCTTTCAGATATTCTAATTTGACTGTTTTTACTGCATTTAATTTTATTAAAACATCTCCCAAAGGGACTGCTTTACTATTCACATATTTTCCTTGAAAAGATGTTTCTTTCATTATATAATTTCTAATGCAAAATACTGCAGTTTCATGTAACAAATGATGTAAAACCCAGACCTTCTCTTCTTCCTTTTTTTTCTTCTATAAAAGAAATGAACACGGAATTTCCATAGGATACATTCCATTTATTTTCTCTGTACTCAGACATGGAAAATTATATATAGGGAGAGGGGAAGGAGTATATATATATATATATATATATATATATATATATATATATATATTCATGATGGTGGAGCTGGATAGAATTAAAACAATTCACACATCAAGTCTTCACTTCAAAGCCAGGAAAACTTCCAACAGACACAATACATATATATTTTTTATATTTATATGTGCGTATATAATTTATATATGTTATGCTTTGATACACACATATTTCAAAAAGCAATACAGGGAAGTTAGTAGTGGATTTTTTTCAGGTGAGTGCTAACATATCATATGTTCCAAATTCAACAGGAGAATCACTGCTAATTGTATTTGAAAACTGCCCAGTAAGCATGTACTTTTATGTGTAAATGTGAACATAATCTTTGATGTTCACGGGAAGTGATTCATGGCAAGTTTCTACAATATACCAAGGAGATGCTTTAAAGCTGGGTACTGACAGTTTATGTATTAGTCTATAAACAATACTATTTGCTGCATGCTCTGTCACTGAAAGAAAACCGTGACTGTTCTGCAAATAAAGTTTTAATTACTAACACAAACATCCTCATTTTGAAATGTAGTAACCCTGTATATCTCCTAACACAACTTTATTACCAGGTATAAAAATCAACCTAGGGTTTAAAAGTCTTAAAACGTTGATATTTGAAAGGAACAATCTGTGCCCATGCTTTTTTTTTTTTTTTTTTTTTGCGGTACACGGGCCTCTCACTGTTGTGGCCTCTCCCGTTGCGGAGCACAGGCTCCGGACGCGCAGGCTCAGCGGCCATGGCTCACGGGCCCAACCGCTCTGCGGCATGTGGGATCTTCCCAGACCGGGGCACGAACTCGTGTCTGCTGCATCGGCAGGCTGACTCCCAACCACTGCGCCACCAGGGAAGCCCAATGCATTTTTTTTTAATGCAAACAGGTCATATATCTTAGAAGGGAGTCCGAACTCAGTTTTCTCCTCGGTAAAATGGAAATAATAATCGTAGCTCACAAAATTGTTACCAAAATTAAATTAGATATGTGCACAAAGCACACAGAATTTTGGGGCTGCTACTAAAATTGCAGGATGATAAAAATTTGAATTTGATTATTAGTGCCCATAAGTGGATTGGTGTTAACCTGTGCATTTCAGTAACTGACATCAACACCCATAACACAGAGATATTTAATTGCTGATGTTAAGCCTATGTAATCATTTAGCTCATTAAGCTATCTCAGAGGAAAGAACTGACAGCCAACAATTCTGCAAGATTTCAGAAGATATCTCTGGAGCCCACTGAGACAACTAGTGTCCCTACTTTAGCCCCTTTGATCTTTGATCCATCTACTATAGTGAGAAATATCTAAATTATAAACCTGACTTCCTGGCACCTACAGTATGGCACATAAAACAGTTCACAAACTGGCCTCACCCCAAGTTTGAACCTGTTGCACTCACACTCCTAAAGTAGCCCTTATGACATTGCTATTGCTTTACTGACTTTAGTTATTATTAGTTCACCAGGGTTCTAACCCTCTCTAGATTGTGTACCAAGGGCTGTACCTCAAAGAACAAGAGTTTGGTTGGGGGCAAATCAACCAGTGCATGCCTCTCCACATTTCCCAAAATAATCACTCTTGAAAGAAATCCCATTGTTAGCAGATGTTTTTCTTTCACAGATTCCTTGAGATATTAGTAAGATGAACATTTTGAAGTTAAATTTTAAGACTGTTTAGGAAAGAGAAGTAAGGTATAGTGCTTCCAGCTCTTCAGCTTCTCTTAGCTCTCCATAAGCAGGTAGGCTCAGGGCAGCCACTACCATGGCCCTAAGCAAAGGACACACCTTAAGACACCTTGTGTCTTATTCCTTTTTGTATATATGGTAACACGTACAGTGCTTATTACTTATTAGGTAAATTTTTGATGTCTGTTAAATGATAATTCCTGTCCTTTTCCCTTCCTCCCTAAAGCCTACAAAAACCTTAGTTCCTGTAAGAACCTGGTGAAAATGGAGTAAAGCAGGTTTGGTGGGCACTGAAATGACCTGGAGAGCACACACTCATTCTGAAAAGGTTGTCTGACACAACAACCCGCTACTCAGCTCCAGCCTACTGTTGTTGCACTAAAATGACAACTCAGTGTGTTGTCACTCTGAGAAAAATCTTTTCCTATTTTTCATGAGAAGGCAGAAATCCAGAATATTTTGTGAAATCTCCTGGTTTATAAATGTTGGCAATTAAGTTTTATTTCTCATGAAGCACTGTGTAAATCAAACAGAAAACACACACAGGGGACCACTGTGCACCTGTGGTGTAGAGCTCTGAGACTTGGATGTCTCTAGACATTACTACTACGCATCTGAGCTTGAAAAGATCCCCTGCTCCTTCAAATAGACTAGGATGCTAATTGTAAGTGCCCAGGCTGTTCATGGCTGGCTTCCACTGTGCTGTCTCTCCTTATGTAAGAAGTTTGGTCAGTACCTGACTCAAAATTATGACTTTCATTTTAATCAGCAAGGAAGAATTTCTGCACTGTAAAATCTTATTAAGGGAATTTGATTGCATATTGAATGTGATCCAGCACCTTCCCAAAGCTCATTTAAGATATTTGATATTTGAGAGAAAAAGCCTATATGGGTATGTTAACTATCCATTTACCTACACTATTCCAAATTCTATCCCTGCACTCTCAGACCATCAGAAAATAGTGTCTTAGACCACATTATCTCAGTCAGTCAAAGACATGTCTTCTGAAGTATGGCCCAATATCATGTTCTTTGATTTTATAGATGGATGATATTAAAAAGTATCATATTTAAGAGCATTTTTTTGTACCATTTGGAACACTGGTTGGAGGTATATTCTACTGTGTGACTTAATACTGCTTTATATCGGAACTCATGTGATAAATTACAGGAAAAATGGTTCCAGGAAAGGATGTTTATCTTCACAGATGCATGTATATATGATATCTTAACTGGGAAAATTTTTCTTTAGTTGCCAGGCCGAACTTCAAAAAATACATTCAGTGAGAATAAGAATCCTAGATTTGTTTCTGAGTTTTTGAAGCCCTTACTGACTCTTCCCTCCACCCCCATTTATTGGTCCACTAATGTTAGCACTGATTTTAGGTTTTAGGTAACTGGGAATAACCCAGTTATAACAGTTTGTTTTTATTCAAGTGATTTGATTCTTGGTCATCAATATTTTTAAATTCATTTACTCCATTTTTATAATATTATTGCTTTGCTCTTTTATTTATAAATACAATTTTAAAAAAATAAACAGAATTCTATTTATATCATAGATTCTGGTAGTCATCTGCTCCCAAATATCTTCTTCATTACCTATAACAGGGCCTGAAAATTTAACTTTAGAAGTACATTATTTGTGGTTTTCTAGAATTCTTGGAATTCCTAGAATTGTTACCTGTCTCTTTGCTTAAAAAATATTTATTGAGAATCTTCAGGGGCTGGCACTGACCTAAGCATTGAAGATATAATAGTGAGCAAGTTAGACATATTCCTTTCCCATCATGGAGCTCACAATCTCACTGGGGAGTAGACAAGAAACCAGGCAATGATAACACAGGGTGGTCAGTATTGTGACAGAAGAAGTATAGAGTAGGACACCTAACCAATTTGGGGGAAATGGAAAGGGCATCCTAGAGGATGTAATATTCAATTTGGGACATGAAGGTCTCAGGCAATGGTGGGAGAGGGGAAGGTTTTTCAGGCAGGGGCTGTAGATACTGCAAGGCTGTCCTTTTCATTGTTGTCTCCTCAGGGCTTTGCTCACTGCAGGCATTCAAAAACTTTAAATAAGTAAATGGGTGATGGAATAGCCTGTGTGAAGGTTGAAAGCCAAGTGGGGATAGGTCCTTTGGAGGAACTGGAAGAGTTTGGTTTGGCTGAATTGTAGGGTTCAAGGTGGGTAGGAGGGGGCAAGATGAGACTAGAGAGGCATCCAGCGGCCAGTTGAAAATGATTCTTGTGAATCATTCAAATAATATGTACTTTATCCTAAGAGAAAAGGGAAGCCATGTGTGCTTAAAGAAAACAAACAAACAAGGAAAAACAAACCAAAAAAACCTTTTTGCCTTTTCTCCGTAAGAACTTGATCTTTGGCTAACTCTAGTTGGATTCTCTTGGTAACTTGATAAAGGTAGAATGTCAACAGTTCAAGGAGACATTACTGATAGTAAAAATGACCTCTCATTGGTAAATTGTGTCTGGACTAGGAAGAGCTGTAAATGAGCCTTAAAAGCCCATTATCGTAGCTTTGGGTGTCCTTGACGGTGGACCTGGTAAGCCAATGCCTGTGGAATTGCTACAGGAGATATAAGGCTGTTTAGCAGAATGACTTCCAGAGCTGAACTGCTGGACTGCTGGATTCCGATGAGGAATGTCCAGTCGGCCAGCTATGGTTCCCAGTCTCTGTCCTTCTGAGTAGACAGGTGCCAGGTGCAGTGTGTGGTTATCTTGTGAGTCTAATTGTTTAGTTGATCCTAAAGAAAAACTTCTGGGGAGCATTGCACCATTGAAAGGTCTTAATAGGAGAGTTGATTTGAACAAATGTGTTTTTATAAATCACTTAAGCTATGGAAGGCAGTTGCCTCTAGGACAGGTTACTCTAATAATATATTAAACTGAGTTAGTTAATAGTCTTGCTGGAATAAGATGGAAGCCTACAAGGGGTAAAAGGGAGAAAAGCACCCCGCTTTTAAGTGGCTCTAACCCCATCAAGTGGGACTTAATAGGCATGTAAACTGGTTTTAGTATCTTTTTGTAGATGGTTCATCTGCCATGTACAGGAGAAAACGTTCAGTTTATTGGCAAGTAAGAACAACCAGAGCAAAAGGGAGAAATACTAAATGGCCATTTATACCACCAGGCCATTTTTTAAAAATCAGCAAATATTGGAAAGGGTTAGTTTTGAATACTGTCTCACTCCTTAACTAGCTATATCTGGGCCTCTCTCAGCTTCAGGTTCTTAGGCAGAAAAACAAAGGGCTTAGACTCAATGACCTCCAAATGATCTTGACTCGAAGGTCCTATGAGTCCTATTATCCGAGTACCACTCATATGCCAAGTACTATACTAATCTCTAAAATCCCTCTCTTCACCCACCATAAGGATATTCAAAATCAAGTAAATACCAAACGCCTATAACAGAAACATCAAGGCTGTAGTCAGTCCTTATCCAAGGTAGAAATGAGGACTACATTATTTCTCTTCATCCATATTTTACCCTGTGAACATGCTGATCACATCTATCACTGAAGAACTTTATTATGTGCTTTAGATTCTTCAAGTGGCAGGTACTATGGTAGGCTCTGATAGGCCAATCTAGTCTGAGATCACTCAAGACAGACGCCCACAGGTCTAGAGTACTTACTGCAACATTTGCCCACCGTAAACTCTCAGTGACCGCTGATGGTTGGCAGAATTAATAGAGATCATTAATAATTTAGTACTCCTGTGGTCTTCAACCAGCTTGAAAAAAGACATAAAAATCCAATATAATTTAAGCCGAATATCTAAAACAAAATGATGTGAAGTGAAAATAATAATAATTTAATTTTTAAAAGCCTGTCTCTAAGAGATCTAAGCACTTGCATATCTTAAAGGGCCACTCAAATGTACTGACATATGGTTATGTGACATTAAGAATTCAGGAGAAAATCTCTGCTTTTACACAAAGTTTTGAATTAGGAAATTTCAGTGAAAAGCATTGCGTGTACTTCTAGGAAATCTCATCATGATCTCAGTGTAATAGCCATTTGTAAAAGAGCTCTGAACTGAGTCCATGCCAGGGAGCATTATTGGAAAATGGCCCTCTCTGACGACTTCCTGGAATTCCTCTCTGTGCAAGTCAGCAGCTTGCTTGGCACCAGCTGGCACTAAACTGAGGCACTGGGAAATGTAAGGTGCATTCCTAGGTGTCATGATTTGCACTTTTATAACTTGAGTCTTAAAAGGAGGCAGCCAGACTACAGGTCACATTATTCAAATTATGAGATCAGTCTCCTTTTTAAAAATAAAGCATACAACTAAAAGGGCCACTGAATAAAATGAAATTGAGGTAATTAGGCAAGTATTTGTTGCACGGCTGCAGTTTTGTACTAAGCTCAGGGGTGGACAGAAGAAACGATACAGTTCTTTCCTCATGATGCTGTCCAGACGTTTCTAACTTGCATTCCATGGAACTTCAGCATTTCTCAGAGGGAATTCATAACTGTCTGATTCAAATTTTCTCTTTAAAATATATATCACAGCTATTGTTAAAGAACCATGATTTTAAAAGGCAAATTATTGTACTATTTTTAATAATCTTGGAAAAAATAAACACATTGATTTATTCTGCCAAATAGCTGTTTCTGTGCAGATCTAAGATTAATCTCTGGTTTATATTTAAATTTATAAATGTATCATCTATTAAAGAGGTTGCATGAATGTGTTTTACTGTTAGTAGTAGGCAGTTTCACTCATGTAAAATTATACAGACAAGTGCTATTGAAGTGCTATTCTGCTTACTAGGATGAATCATAATTTTTTCAGTCTAGTATATCCAAAGCAATATACTAAAGTGAATTGGTTGTTGAGACCAAAATTTTATATGACTGTCATCCATCTGTCTTAATTTCATATCTCATAATTCATAGAATTTGATAGATTGTTTCAGTTTTACAAAAGATTCAGTTACTTATGAAAGTTTTAAAACACCAATTTAGATCATTTCTTAAATAGCAAAAAGGAGCTAGTCATTGCTAAAAATCTTTAGAAATGTTTATGCTTTACATATGAGATGGAACTTATTGGTGAAGCTTGGCTTTAATTTTCTAATATTTTGCAACTTCTCAGTTATGGTTATGTAGAAGATCCCATATGAAGGTGAAAACAACCTAGCTCACTTCATGGACTAGGTTGTAATTATTTTGTAGTAACTTTCTGATATTTAAGCAATTTTTTATATAATGAAAGATCACAGCTTTTTTTTCTGGGAATTAGAAATGGAAAATTTTAGAACTTCTGTTCTAAAAAAGCCTATGAAGGTTTACTTGACTTTTTCCACTGCTGATTTGATGAAAGGAATGAATAATTTTGGATTACTGCTACACATTAAAAGTACAGATTAAGAATATTAAAAATTATAACTGTGGCTTGTGAATTTGGGAAATTGAGGCAAGGAGAAGACAGGGAAAGTGAGACTATATTCAATACAACTTGGAAGGGAAACCTGCCAATTGTAATAAATAAAAAGACTTATGATGCCTTCACCCTCTTCATATAGTTGTTATAACTGGAGCATCTAAGTGCTTTATACCATTAGTCACCACTATACTGCAGTTTCATTCTTACATTTTTTCAGTACATTTTATACGTACGATTTATGCCTGCAGAATAACTAGAAACAGCATATGTGCCTTACATACAGATTCCAGAAAAAGAACTCAGCTAAGTAAACTTATTTTTTAAATCCAGTTCTGTAACGATGTTTGTTATAAGACACGTGGTTTTTCCGGTAAAACATACCCTCCTGTAGCTTCACTTTCCATGCATGGACTTCTTCCAGGGCCGTACTCGTTTCTTAAGCTATATCGTGGTGGAATCTTATCCTTTATAATGTTTTGGAGAAAGCTGAGGGTGGCGCCTGCACAATTTGATTTGGTGTAAAAATACACACCAAATCTGATTTCTGTTACATTAAGGCGTTCTCTGACAAAATATACAGAACAAGAAATGAAGTGAATTGTGTTTTAGAAATATCTTGCAAGCTTGTTTCCCCGAATACCTGACCACTAATTTTTAAAAATGGATCAAAACCCAGTTTAATTGAATATTTAATAGATGATTTAATGTTCAAGTTAAGATACATTTTAAATGCTAAATATAAAAATGATTTGTGTTTGCTTACTGGAAATATTTGTAATACATGTGAATATGTATAATAAACCAATATTTAAAGCAACTTTACCATGGAAGAAATGAAAACACTATCTTCAATTTATAAACATACTACATTCATCAAACTATATTTTTGACTAAGAGTTGGTTTTTATAATATGAATATCATAACGTGGATTGCCATTAACAGTAGAAATAGTTTAACTCATTTTTTTAAACGTGTAACATATTTTCCTTTAAAATGAGCCACTGGAAACATAAAAATGGCAACATCCTCCTAGGAATTTAGCTAGAGGGAAACACATCAATTTGAATAAATAAGTGAGCTTGCTCTTTTATAAATTCCATCCTGTACATGATGCCCCATGACTATGATTTACAGAAAAGAATCTGAGATTAGCAAATAAGAGCGTGCAATTTAGTCTAAGACCATTTTCCAACAAGTCATATCAACATAGCAAAGGTACTTAAGTCTTTCATGCCCTAGTTTTCCTTTCATTGAAATGGGCAAAGGCTTACTTTATTTGAAAATAATCCACTTATTTATTTTTTTTAGTTTCTGAAAATAATGGTAAAATAGATATTTTGGCAGTCCTGAAATGAACATTTCTGCACAGTACATTATGAATAGACTCTAGATAATTTGGAGAGCTTGGAACAGGAGAGACCTAAGAAAATTCTAAAAACTCCTTTGCATTCCTCAGCATTAGACACAGACACATTATGGTATCTGAGTACTACTAAATTCTCCCGACTTATTTGCTACAAAAAAAGACTGATTAAAACCTTTCATTTTCTTTCAGCATTATGAGAACCTCAGACAAGTTTTAGTGGATAACTTACTGATTCACACAGGTGAGTAGGCTATTCTATACTGCATTACAGGTATTTGTGCCATTACCTTCTGAAACTCTGTTTCATAGTACAGAGTCTGTCATATAAAAAATAAATGATACTGCCCAATCTCAGCAGTTTGAAAGAAACTAAATCAATGGCATAAGGGAAGCAGGTGATGTAATGACTCTAGACTTAAGTAGATGACTTGAAGCGATAGATCATGAAGTTTAACCTTTGAAATTATTCATTGGTTATTAATATAAACACATGAAAAAGCACATCTCAAAGTTACCTTGCTTTGCTAAAATTCTATTCATTAAATCAAGTTGGTTTTTTTTTTTTTTAAATGGTAAAGAGAAGTAATATATCCTATTCCTGGAAAATGTCTAATAGCAAAGACTTAATAAGCCTGGTCTTACTTAATGTTTCAGTAAAGGATGTTGATAGAAAAGGAGGTCAATAATGTCTACATAAATCCATACACAGAGAAACGAAAAATGGAATGAATGGTGAAACCCAAACTTGTCAATCTATGTTAAGTGATCCAAATGCATCCAAAACAACTGAGAAATCAGACCAAGTATTGTACAAATACGAGTTGGGAAAAATTTAAGAACTGACTCAGATGGATGCGAGATTGAGATAGTGACCAAATGTAAAGAAAAAGAAATAACTTCAAATTAGCACCAAGAACCACAGCAACTCTGAAGGTGTAACTAACGTGACCTGGATTCTGATGGTCCTGAAGAACATTCAGTGTCATTTGGTCTAAAAGCAAGGAGACAGAATTTCTCTCCTCTATGTAATGTGAACATACTTTCTTTCTCTATGTGAGATAAAGCACTAATGTTCTGTCTAAATAACCTAATTTCGTGAAGAGGTGATAAAAATTTTAAGGAAAATAAGTATTGCTTTACAAATGAATACCAAACAGAGAGGTATTCTGACAAAATTTGGAAACAAGGATTCTTTGCAGCTCCTGCTCTATTCACTGTCTACTTTGCACTGGAAATGCCTCACTTCTCCTCTTAAAATAATTTGTAATGGCTCCCTTTATCTTTCAAGAAAAAGCCCATTGCCAGATCCTTTACATTCTAGGTCTCACCTTCTGGATCCAGACTGGAGCATCCTCATCTCCTATACCCTGCCCACACCAAATTTACCCCTATTTCCTGACTAGACCACATTGTATTCCTCTGTGTCTGTCTTCATGTTATTCCTTTTGCCTGAAATACCCTTTCTGCGTCAAGTTCTTTCCCACTGGTGTCAGTTGGGTCCTCCCAGAAGCAGATGTTAAGATGGCATTAGAAACACAAAACAAAACTGACTCTATGCCAGGCCCAGAGCCAGCGTTCGAGGACACAAAGATGAGAGTGAAAGGATAGAACAAGAAGTTCTTTTTTCTAATGGAGGAGACAGAACTGCAATCAGATGATTTACTACACATCCTTGGAAGTACTATGGCCAATGTAGAAACAACATGGGTGGAGTACAAAGGAAGGAGCAAACAATGCGGGGCTAAGGAAGGAACTTCTTGAGTTAGTTGGGGGTTCCTAATTCCGTCACCTCCCTGTGCATTTTCAAAAGGGGAGAAGGATAGAAACAAAGAAAAGCATCAGAATGTATAGAATCCCTTTCTGAAGGCTTTGGTTGTCAGCAGGGTTGGTACTGCCCCCTAGAGGAAGGCTTTGGAAACTGCTGAGACAAGGGACCTTTGGTTTCCTCAATGATTGTGGAGACACTCACTGGCATTCAGTGGGCAGGGACCAGAACTGCCAGATGTCCAGCAGTGTTCAGGACGGTCCTTCGCAATGAAAAAATTGTCCTGATATTTCACATGGTTTCCAAAATTTCCACTGGACGTTCCTGGAAGGGAAAGCCCTGCTTATAATTTCTTGAGTCCAGAACCTAACTTAATTTTACACACAGGGATCTTTCAAGGTTTTGATTATACCTCCAATTTTCTAGGAAGGACACTAACCTTGTATGTCAAAGAATGGCCACATTTCACTGATGTTGTCCAGAACCTTACCAAGAAAAATCCATCTGGACACCCATGTCACTGACAGCACCACCATGCGTGTGCAGGGACTGCATTGGCAGCTGTCATATTCTCAGCAGTGAAATGTTTCCTGGTCAGCATTTTATTCTTTCTTTTAGTACAGTTATGCCCAAGCTTTTACTTACTAACATATTTTTATTATAAATTTCTTACTCTTTGTTTTTTATCCTTTAAATTGTGTAAAAATTATTTGTGTAGATAGGTTATATTACTTATGAACTTCATTTTAGAATTAGAAAGGGAACATTACAAAACATTAGCAATATTTCAGTCCATTTTAGGACTGAAAGAGTTGAGAAACACCAGGGCCCATGTTCATCTGCATCAGGTAAAAGGAAAAAAAAGGAACAACTCTTCTTTGAAACAGCTGTCTTCATTTCTTGTGGCTTGTTCTCCGGGGTTGCCTTGTTTTTTGCCTTCAAGCATCTGTCGGCATTAATTTTTCCTGATAGCTCTACAGACAGATAAATTGCCCCTGAACTAAATAAATAAATTTGAAGAAATGCTTCTGGATTAACATTTTAGAAGAAAGCCATCATCCCTATAATGATTTTTTCCATTCTCCTACCTACAGACGATTAACATATTATTTAGCATTTCTTCCATTTTGCCTTAGACCAGAGTTCTTTGATACATGTCTGTCACTGTCATTTATCATTCCTCCACTCACACAGGCAACAAACATTTAATGAGCACCCATCATGGGCCACGTGGTGCATTAGCTGCTAGGAGCACAAGATTAATAAGTTCCAACTTTTGCCCTCAAGGAGTTCAGAGAGGTGGGAAAGAAAGGCAAATAAATAAACAATTAGAGTGCTAGATGATATAGACTATTTAGAAGGATATACAAGAAATGTATAAAATGATGTAATAAAAAATTTGAGTACGTTACATTGAACTTTTGACAGAGTGCTTAATAAGAGATGTTTTGAAGTTATTCAAATTGTTCCAAGGGTGAAAGTTGGGCAGATATATTGGCAAGTTAAAATGGAAAAATAACGGTCGCGCCAGCAAGGTGAATGAAATTCTGATGGAATGGGGTATTCCAACGACATGAGAACACATGGATATTTTTTCCATCAACCACCATTTCTCTAGCAATTGCCTTGCCATTTGCCAGACACTGTACTATCTGCTGAGAACACAAAGCTGACTAAACCCGTGCTTTTTCTCTCAAGGAATTTAGTTATATCAAAATTATTTCCAGAACTAGGAATGCATATCTATATTGGCTAATGGAATTGCATTAGATGGAGGAACTAATATCACACAAAGTGCCAGGCTCAGAAGTAGGAATGGAGTCAATAAGGAGGAGGCTGACTCAAGTGAGCCAGGCTGTAAGCAGAACCCCAGGTTAGCAGTGTTAAGGGCTGTTGGCTACAGGAGATCACGAGTGAGCCAGAAATCCAAAGAGAGGCAGATGAGTCAGAACCCAGGATGTGAATCCAAATACTGAGGAAATAGTGTTTGACACAGCAGCTCTTTAAACACTTCCCTGGAGAAGCGGTAGCTGAATGAAGAATAAGAAGATGAGTTTCAGGCAAGTCTCCGGGCTCTCTAAAAACATCAGATTGAAACCAGATCATGACAAAATGAGTAGTGAAGTGCCAAATAATCAACCATCAGGAAAGAAGTTTTCTGAATGCTTACAAGCTAGACTAATTCATGTGTCTATTTTTAATTTTTTTGTCAGCTTATGTGCATACACATGATCCTGGGATGATGATGTTTAGAAAACAGTTTTCATGTGTATATTCAAGACTATATCTGGCTGCTAAAGAAAAGCAATCAGCTGATTTTCCTTGTCTTTTTCTTTTACTAATTAGGAGTTGGCTGGATCTTTAGTACAAGCTACCCCGTGGTCCATCTATTCATCCATCCACTCAATAATCACTTATTACCAGCTACTAGGTGAAGGACCATCCCAGGTGATGGGAGGGAAAAAGATAAATAGACCCAACCCCGTCCTTGAGAGGTCAGTGTTGGGAAGCCAGTCTCAGTTTGGAGAACAATAGTGCAGAACACATTGATTGCAGCAACAGAATCTAGATCACTTTTCCTTTGTCAATAACTTTAAATGGGTATGCAGACAATAATCAATAAAGTTGGTGCCTGCACAACTGTTACCAAGGAACTATTTAACTCAATTCCTTGATGCTACCGTCTCTGCCCAGCTGGGCCAGGTTGGCATTCTGATTGCTCATGAGGAAAAAAGACGATGCAATACTCTAGTTCTTCGTATGCCAAGATGAAAGTCATCAATCTCAATCTCTGTGAAAGATGAAACTCTCTGGTAAAAAGAGCAGTGAGCTCTATCAGTCTTTCTAAGGCGATGCAATCTTTAAGATGATACAGAGAGGGCAGAGGCAGTGGAGGAGTTCAGAAGAATTTATATGGGGAAAAGGGAAATGATAAAATTTCTCCACCTATTTTACAAGAAGCTAAAAATAAGACAGAACATATATTAAACCCAAAGGCAACAGTGTTTTTTGAAAGGTATGTAGTGTACTCTAGGTGGTAAATTATTTGCTTGTCATATGTAAAATCATCATCATCTAACATGAATATCTTGCTTTTTAAGTCAGTTAAGCCTATTACATTGTTCAAATTAATCTATTAAAATGAAAATTTCACTTTCCTCTTCTCTTCCTCATATACTGCTAACCCTTCCCCTTTCTGACTGATATGTATATGCCGAATCTTTTTCATTTCTAACATTTACTGGTTGGCATTGCCAGTTCCCAGGCATAAAGCCTTTTACTTTTTAACACTAAGACTTATATTCATATAAATTTATATTCCAAACAAAAGTCTTAGTATTAAGTACATCTTTAGTGAAATAGCTTACGGTGTCTCATCCAAAGTTTAGTAGAAATTAGGTATTTGATATTTGCTGATTACTTGATTCAAGAGAGTATTTTCCTCCATTGCTCTGCCAAATATCTGGGGTTTTGCTGCCTTGTGATCCCCAACACGGGTTATACCTATCTCTGTAACTGTCATATAGGAGCCGCTTGGTAAATATTTGCTGAATTAAGAAATAATGAAGGAAAATAGTGATTACTTGGAAGGCAATGCCAGATAGTAATGAAGAACCCAGACTTTGATGTCAGACTGCCTGGGTTTGACTCTTGGTTCTGTTGTTTGTTGGTAATAAGACCTTGGGAAAGTTGCTTAACTTCTTTGTATCTGTTTTCTCATCAATAAAATGGGTATAACAATACTACCTATCCCCACAGAATTGTTGCCTGGATCAAATGATTTAAGGTATGTGAGGCACTTAGAACATATTCAGCCATATCCGTGTTAGCTGTTATTATCATCACTATCACTATCATTCTTATTCTGGAAGGCTGAGGGTTAGGAGAGAAAGGCGTTGGCACAATGAGATTCAAAGAGGACACAGATATTCTCCAGAGAAGTTAAGGACATACGGGTTTCTTTCTAATATTCAGGTTCCTCATTTATGCATGTATGGAGCAGATAATTCTTGCGAGGAAGAAAAGGGATTACGTGGCTTTAGTGATCTTAGCAAACAGCTGACTTCTCCCACTCCAACTATTTTTGCTTGGCTAAATCATGTTCATCTCTCAAGTCTTGCATTAGGCAACTGTTCTTCTAAGAAACTTTCTTGACCTCAAAGTCTGGGTTAAGTACCTCTGTGATGCGCTCCTGCAGACTATTCCGTGGCTTCTGACACACTTATGGTTATCTTGATGCTAGTTTATGGTCTTCGACTGGGGATTTTCAGTTAGTTCTCTGTGTACCACCAACTCTTGGATCAGTACACAGAGGCATAGAGGAGTGATGCATAAAGATGTATTCAAAGTTTTGGAGACAGCACAGTGTGCAATATACTATATCAAGTTACCAACCCTGCATACCCAAAAGCTTATCATATCTGCCTTCTGATTCCACCCAAGGCTGTGGTTGGGATACTTTCTTGCAGAAAATAGCAAGGAAGAATTTGATGCACGCATCACCAATATATGTATGTTTGTTTATAAACAATATACATGCTATTAGTATATCCACATTAAGTCCACTCTAAAATGTACACAAATAGAACTACCATACGACCCAGCAATCCCACTACTGGGCATATACCCTGAGAAAACCATAATTCAAAGAGTCATGTACCAAAATGTTCATTGCAGCTCTATTTACAATAGCCCAGAGATGGAAACAACCTAAGTGTCCATCATCGGATGAATGGATAAAGAAAATGTGGCACATATATACAATGGAATATTACTCAGCCATAAAAAAGAAACGAAATTGAGTTATTTGTAGTGAGGTGGATGGACCTAGAGTCTGTCATACAGAGTGAAGTAAGTCAGAAAGAGAAAGACACATACCATATGCTAACACAAAAAATGGAATATAAGAAAAAAAGTGTCATGAAGAACCTAGGGGTAAGACGGGAATAAAGACACAGACCTACTAGAGAATGGACTTGAGGATATGGGGAGGGGGAAGGGTAAGCTGTGACAAAGTGAGAGAGTGGCACGGACATATATACACTACCAAACGTAAAATAGATAGCTGGTGGGAAGCAGCCGCATAGCACAGGGAGATCAGCTCGGTGCTTTGTGACCACCTGGACGGGTGGGATAGGGAGGGTGGGAGGGAGGGAGATGCAAGAGGGAAGAGATATGGGAACATATGTATATGTATAACTGATTCACTTTGTTATAAAGCAGAAACTAACACACCATTGTAAAGCAATTATACTCCAATAAAGATGTAAAAAAAATAATAATAAAAAACATACACAAAAATTAAAATTTCAAAAGGAGGACATTAACACACACACACACACATGACAATGCCATTTACATCTTATTTGCTTAAGCTTGCATTATTAGAATTATCTTCAATCTGTAGTTTCTTGGCAGGAAATTTTACTCATTTTCTGAGAGTTAGTTTAGTTAATACTAGAAAATAAAATCTGTAGGTCATCTAAGCAGGGACACTTGAAACTGAACATAGCAGAGTCAGCCTTCTCTGAAGTGAGTCTTCTACTCTCCTTCAGCATACCTGGAATGTCCTATGCGACACTACACTAACCGACGTAGGTTTCAAATCAGGATACCAGGGTCAATCTTTGTATCAAGGATATTTTTGTTTGAAAAAATGCAAGTATAGATTTTCATTATTTCACTCTTCCATATCCAATTCGTCAGCAAACACTGTCAGCTATACCTTCAAATGCATTCAGAATCTGATCACTTCTCATCTTCTCCATCCAAGCCACCATATTTGTTCCAGGTTGCCATCATCTGCATTAGCATTATATGGCCTCCCAACTGGTCTTCCAGCTTCTGTCCAGGGCCCTGAACTTCAGGCAATGAGATCCCATTAAAATATGTGCCCTTTGTCTGCTCAGCTATTTTCCCGTCTCACTCAGAGAGAAAGCCTAGGACCTCACTCTGATACACAAGGCATTCTATGACGATCCCTCATTACTTCTCTACTCCTTGCTCACTCGCCTTACACAGATCTTTCCTAAATGACTTCTGTGGCTATAAAGAAGAATGCATTGGCCTTCTCACTTAGCCTTAAGACAAAGGTGGAGGTGGAAGATGCATTTACCATAACTAAAGATGGTCAAGAAAGAGTTTCCCTGTGAGGCAGTCAGACACTGTGTTTCAAAGCCTTTCTACAACTAGACAGATTTCCTTCTGAGAAATTCAGCAGGCAGATGAAGACTGTCCCAAGCCAGTCCTTCTACTGATGGCCACCAGGACCATAAAACTTTTCTGTTGAATATATGTTTATTTACTACAAAATAATGGTTTTACTTAAAGAGGACATTTTCATTATTTAATTTTGCAGATAAAACTTTAAAAATTGTGCACATAATAAAGATTATTTGCAGTACCCATATCTGATGCATCATCTTCACAACCACACAGTTTAACGTGAATTTAAATTCAGCCAGTAATTCTAAGGTGACAGTTTTATCTACAAAGCCTCCATTTGTATTTCAAGCAATTCGTTTAATGGAACAATTTAGAATACTTGTTTAAACTGATCCAAATAACATTAAAAAAAAAAGTTAAAGGAAATAACTTTCAAATGCATTTTAATAATAGAAACCACTGCTGTTTTTTAAAGCAATGAATCTTAGCCTTAAATGTGAGTGTTAATTACACAATTTCTTATTAAAGAGATTCAAGGAAGATAGCAGTGCAATCGTTATAAAAATGTAAACTCAGATAAAATCCACTACTCTCCCATAAAATACTGATTCACAAATATTAAGACCTCAAATAAAATACACGCTGTGAAATGTAACAAGTGAAACACTGAAAAATAAGATACAAAATTATAAAGTTCAAACATATATTATGCTTCAGTTCTTACTTTACTGATTTGCACCTCATGTACAAACAGTTCAAGGAACCTGGTGATTTTCCTTATTAAAAGGGCTGAGATGGCAATGATTGAACACTCTGCATTTTCTTTGTTAATAGAAAGTATGATTTATGAGAAGGGAATAAAAATCTAAGAAAACCACTCGATAAATTATTCAATTTTCAGACCAAGCTGATTTAGAGCAAATTTCCTTCATGCTGCCAGTATGGGAAATGTAGCTTATTGGATAAGAACACAGTGTTTAAGAGAATATCTGGGCTCGTTTCCTTGTTTTTAGTAATTTTGTGACTGTAGACAAGGCACATACCTCCTGTAAGTCCAGTTTATTCATTTAAAAAATGGAATAATAATAGGAAGCGTGTCAGCACCAGTGGCTTTCAAGATAGCTAGTATGGTGATGAGCTTTTTTTGAAATATTATTTATTTTTATGTATATGAGAAAGATACATAATTAATATGTCAACCTGAACATAAACAGAGACTTATGTCAGGAAAAGCCTAGGTAGCACCATGGGAATCTCTCTTTCTCAGAGAGTAGTTCTTTTCAGTTGTACTTTGTGACTTCAATTCTATGAACATGGACATTTTTTTAAAAACTGTAAAATTGTTTACACAGACAACTCAAATATTGGAAACAGAGCCTTAGGGTTCATGTGGATCATGTGAAAATAAAAGGAAAAAGTGAGCTAGCATTCCTAAATTACTTAGCCTAGTGTTAGAGCATATTAAGAATGTAATAACTTTTGTTGTTGTTAATATTATTTTTTCCTTATGACTATTATTGTCATATTACCATAATGCTAATAAACCAAACATAATCTACCCTGGCATAAAAGAAGTTTATGAGTGTCTGTACAAAAAAACAATCATCTATTACTTTCCAAATGATTTACAAATAAGATGTATAAAGAAATCAAGGAACCAAGAAAGAATAAAAGAAATTAGAAAAAAAAGATGGGGGAATGGGGAGCTCACAGAGGAAAAATGAACAAGGACCTGATAAAATCAAACAACATAAACCATTTATCCTAAGAATATTTGATAAAATGATGTATGTTTCAGTGACACTGGGGTTAAGTAAATCTCCCAATAACATTTGAAGAATAATCATCTCTGGTGAATAGCACATACACCATCTTCTTAACCTTTAAATCAGGACATTTGAAATAAATAAAATAGCTTTTTACTTATTTATTTTTAAAAATTCCATGAAGTAATGCAGTATATACCACTAATAAAGGTCTAAAACTTTTCTTATAATTTTACTTAGTTCCTCTGACTAGTTTAAAAAATAGTTTTTTCCAAAAGGGGAAAAAATGGCAATGTTAACATCCAATATAATATTGCTTGGAAATTTTCCTCTTCAATGCTTATCTGCTTCCTATTTAATTGCAATTGTAGTTAATATTTTCCTACAGGGAATATTTCCCAGGAAAATATATGCTCATTATTTTGTGAATATGTTATATTTATTTTAAATAAAATATTCTAAATTTCACCCACCAACATATAAAGTAGCTTTAATATTTTTGTGTTCCAATTCTTATCACAAGCTAACCCTAAATTTTCTTTTAACACTGGCAAAGGACCACTCAATAATGATCAAAAGATAATATTTATTAAGATCCAGATTTTTTAGTCATAGTAAGACTGAGTTCCATAGAGTTAATAATTCTTATATCCGAGAACTAACTGGGGACAGAACAGGACCCAATCTGGTGAAACTTCAAGTAATGGGTAAGTCATGTGATAGCAAAACTCATAAAAAGTTTCACCTTGATAGCCTACCATGAATTTCTCACCCAGAAATGAGGACTATGGGCCAAGGGATAAGTTAGACACTAAAGTTTATGCAGCTCAATATCAAAAAAAAAACCAACCCAACCCAAAAATGGGCAGAAGACTTAAATAGACATTTCTCCGAAGAAGATATACAGATTGCCCACAAACACATGAAAGAATGCTCAACAGCATTAATCATTAGAGAAATGCAAATCAAAACTACAATGAGATATCACCTCACACCAGTCAGAATGGCCATCATCAAAATATCTAGAAACATTAAATGCTGGAGAGGATGTGGAGAAAAGGGAACACTCTTGCACTGTTGGTGGGAATGTAAATTGATGCAGACACTATGGAGAACAGTATGGAGGTTCCTTAAAAAACTACAAATAGAACTACCATACGACCCAGCAATCCCACTACTGGGCATATACCCTGAGAAAACCAGAATTCAAAAAGAGTCATGTACCAAAATGTTCATTGCAGCTCTATTTACAATAGCCAGGACATGGAAGCAACCTAAGTGTCCATCAACAGATGAATGGATAAAGAAGATGTGGCACATATATACAATGGAATATTACTCAGCCATAAAAAGAAACGAAATTGAATTATTTGTAGTGAGGTGGATGGACCTAGAGTCTGTCATACAGAGTGAAGTAAGTCAGAAAGAGAAAAACAAATACCATATGCTAACACATATATATGGAATCTAAAAAATAAAATAAAATAAATTAAAAAAAGGTCATGAAGAACCTAGGGGCAAGATGGGAATAAAGACCCAGACCTACTAGAGAATGGACTTGAGGATACAGGGAGGGGGAAGGGTAAGCTGTGACAAAGTGAGAGAGTGGCACGGATATATATACACTACCAAATATAAAATAGATAGCTAGTGGGAAGCAGCCATATAGCACCGGGAGATCAGCTCCGTGTTTCGTGTCCACCTAGAGGGGTGAGATAGGGAGGGTGGGAGGGAGGTAGATGCAAGAGGGAAGAGATATGGGGACATATGTATATGTATAACTGATTCACTTTGTTATAAAGCAGAAAATAATACACCATTGTAAAGCAATTATACTCCAATAAAGATGCTAAAAATAAATAAATAAAGTTTATGGATAAGGCACAGAAATACCACCTAATGCGAGTTAACACATGATGAACACACTAGCTGTCTTTGGAGAGTTGGAAGAAACCTACTAAATGACACTACAGGTGCCTCTTCAAGTGAATCAAGAACACAAATATAGTCATTGAAAATTAATTTAAAAAGGAATTTTTCTACTTCTTGCTTGAAAGGTGTAATACAACTACAATTTTGTGATATGATCAAAAAGAAGTGTCTTAAAGTGGGTGAATTTGCCAGATAATTAAAGCTAATTTCTTGACAACAAGTAAACAAACGACTTGAAATTGCCATTGAGTTTTAACAAATTACTTATTGAATTTACCAGCCTTGCTGACTGTGTTGGCATTAGAAAATATTCTATTTTGATCTTTGCCCTTTACTGAAAAAGCCTTTTCCTGCTGCATATACTCTCTCACTACATAATGCTCTCTAGTCAGTAATCTTATAAAAATAATAAGAAATAAATATAATGCATTTTTAAGAATGACACCTGTTTTAAGAGTTAACATTTTAAATATAGCAACATTTCTCTGAGTCCCAAATAAAAATCTCTTTCAACCTGAAACATGTCAATTTGTAACATGTTTTCCTGACAAATATATATATTTAATTGTATTATAAATTCATTTGTTCATCAAAACCTTACTAATGAAGTTGAAAATCAAATTTTTACTTAATGATTTTTTACTGTTTTTTAATTTTCATTTTTAAGTCACAACTAACAGGCTGAAAAATCAGATGACATTTTACAGCAGAAATTTTGATTCAGTTGCTAGTCAAAACCATAAACACTATGATTATAAAGTTACAATGATAAAATTTGTTATAGAAAGAATCAAGTGGTCCAACTGTAAAACAGTGCAATTTTAGTTTGTAGTACATTTCTTACTCCCAGAAAAGAAAAAAAAAATGGCACATGGCTATTACCATGGTATCAAATGAAAACAAATTTAGGACCCATTATTATCAGGGTATCCTTATAATGTATGTCCCATTAAGCTATTACTGTTAGTTCTGTTTTCATTTTTACTGACTTAACTTTAAAACATTTTAATAAATAACATAAATTTTGTTCTGTAAAGAATTTATTAATTATAATAGAATTTAGAATTAGAAACTTGACATATGAGGAAACTGATAGCAGAAAAGGTCAGAAACAGGGCACTTGGCTTGGTTTTTGCAGAAATGATACATTCTGAACTCATTCTCAAAATGTTCTGAGTAGTAGAAAAAGTTCTGATGAAAGAGCATACCAATAAATTTTGCACTTACTTTGCAGAGGCAAAGTGTCTGTAATACACTGTAACTCTGGCTCCTTGGCCCATTCAGTCTTTGGCAGGATCTGTGTCATCTCATAGTCACCATTCTCTGCCACCGACACTGGTTCACTGTCGACTGGAGTCTTTCTTAAGGTTTTCATGTGCTGTTGAACTTCCGCCAAAAGAACAGCTTGTATAGCTTCAGTTACCTGTAAAGTTTTTTTCTTTTTTTAATGAATTATTTTTAGTGTTATCATAAATGCTTGGAGTCTTATATAAAACCCAACGTCTAGAATTTTGATTTGAATAAGTCTCACATAAATTGGAATGCTCCATTCCACGAAAATTACCATCTGAAACAATTGAAATGCAGTTACTGAAAATTGGCACCCAAATCATCATACTGTTCTTTTAAAAAAACCTCAAGAGAATGTAAAAGGAAAGTTTAAAGGGAGTTCTCAATTCTTTCTCATAAAATATTTTCATTTATACCAGAAGATAAAGAAACTTTTAATATATCACATTGTTCTGAAAGACAGGTTTAGTACTTCAATGTCTAGCTCTAAAACACGATTTAGCTAAAAACCCTTGATTTAAACTAGGTTGAATACAGAAAGTTAAAGACAAGACTTTAATAGTAAATCTCACTAAACTGTGTGTATGTGTATATGGTTTTACATGGCTTAAAATACTGCAAAGCCTGCCTTCTGATTATTGTACCTACCCAGTCAAGGACCTGTGGTTGAGGGAAGGGGAAGGGAGATATTTAGCACAGGGCATCTAATCCAATATGTTTTTAAAAATGAAGAACCTGGGATGTGACATCCCAAGTTCCACACAGACATGGTGGACAGGCCTTCTAACCCCTTATTCTATGTCCTTAGTAGTATATGTCCTCCCAAGGTTCTATACTCTTACATCTCAGTAAAAAGCCAGTGACAGTACCTTAGCCCCTTCCTGGTAAGAGATGAGGTAAGGTCCAGGAGTTAGGTAGAGTTCAAGGAAAGCCAAGACCTGAACTGGTGAGAGAAAAGGAAGGGCACTGCTGATCTGGATGAACTTGGGACACCTTTCCAATATCCTCCCCTGGCTGATAGTTAAACCTTTAACATAGCCATGTCCCAATGCCTACTCTTTTCCCTTCAAAAGCCTATCCTCTGTCAAGATGACTCATGTTCCATAATTGCCGTCGTCCCCTCTGCCTTATTCCCAGTCTACCCATAGGATGCCTAGAGCTAGGGCTTTGGGACAACACCACTGAAACTGGTGATCAAGAGATGCTAATGCCCAAAACAGAGTAGGTATTCATTTAAATATGTATTTAGTCCCTTTTATGTGTCCTGGTAGCATGTGAGACCTTTAGGTTCCAGGGACACTTGAGAGTTTTTGCTGATGGCAGATGCTAGGTAAACTACAGGAGTAGAAGGAACTGGGTTCTAAACTCTATTCTAGAGTTTTAAATATAGGGAGTTTCCTGAAAGTATCAGAGGAGCTGCCTGATCACTGATCATCCCCCTATTCTTGTCCAGTCAGATGCTTGGTTGGGTCATGAAAAAAGGCTAATGAATGATATGATTTTACTATTGCTTACCAAATCTATTAACACTGTAGTACTGCCTGTCACAATACAGGTACATAATGCTTACATCATGTGAGGAGATACTCAACACTGTGAAAGCTGTTGCATGCCATGAACACAACATAGAATTCTACACATTATGATACTGATGAGTCATGCTTATTAATATCTACCATATGCTGAGATACATTGTATATTAACTATTAGCTATGATATCTAGTAACATATACTATTCTATATCACAATAAGTGAATCATGCTTATCATGTAGATATTATGATGGGATAACCTGTATTAATTATTCATGGACAATTTTACAACACCGAATTTATGTCATTTTAATTTTGCCACACATTTATTTGATAGCACTGCTTCCAAGACATGAATGGTGTGGTAAACAGAGCTCTCAATCTGACATGAGAAGGTCCAAGTTCCTGATTTGACTATGACAGTTACTACAAATGTAACTTTTGACAAGTCACGTACTTCTCTGGGACTTCATGTCCATACTTATAAAACAGTCTGTGATGCTGAGAGAGGCTAGGATGAGAGCTTTCAATCACAGAAAGCTGTATGGAACTTGCTTCTGTTCATACCTATAAAAATCAGGAAGATATTAGAGGAAATCCTCAGAACTGTAGTACATCCAGACTATGGTCTATCCCTCAGAATGGGCAGTTTGGCCATATGCTCCCATGGGATTATGGATGCCCTCTCACAACTGTGATTTAGAAAGTCCTCTTTCCACTAGATATAATATTCTATAACAACTTGGATCAATATTCTTTCTTAAAAAAATACAGGGATTTATGCAGCTTCAATTAACATTTCTAATTATTAGATTTATATATCATGACCATATCAGTTTTTACCTGTTAAATTTTGAAACTTTTTGACATATTTGTCACTACAAATGCATATTGCAGGAATAATCAATATGAGTATCATTAAAAAGCAAGATGAAGCAGAAACAGCAGAATGAAACATATTAACCACAATGAGCAGGTTACTCAGAGCCACAAAACTTAAAAGTGAATACAGAATGGCACATACCCAATTGGAGACAAACTCAAAATATACGCTTTGTGTTCAGTGTGAAGTCAATACACAGAGAAATGGTACAACTTATATAAGCATATAATAATGTTCCAGTATCTGGTATACAGTGAGCCCTAAAACCAGGCTAATGGAATTGAAATAGATATTGTATACTTTAAAAATATACACTATGGAAAGTAAAATTTAATGATAGTTTCTGACTGTCAGTACTTAAGTGTCTCTAGCATATAAACAGAGTAGATGAATTTTGTAGATAGGTAGTAGGCATAGAGTTTTTCCCAACAAAATATAAAATCTGTAGACATTATTTTATATAACTTTGTGATGTTAATACTGAGCTGAAATTGAAAGCACTATGGCTATAAAGCTGTCTTCCAAATGCATATACAGTTTTCCTGAAAAGACGGATATGCAAAGCATTACACGCTTATGAAGGAATGTGCAGATTTAAAATAATGTTTAAAAATCCATTGTTTGGGGAAAGAGAGCCACATCTGGGCCATATACTTTTTACTAGAAGTATTACTATGCCATAGCAAGCTAAAAATGTTAATGGTTTTCTACCAACACCTTGAAACAGCAAAGTATTGTAAAATAGCACAGAGTATTATAAAGACTCTTAAGGGCCCCTGTGGCCTGCTTGTGGTTTCAGTGTCCAGATTTTCTGGTATAGAAGCATTTTCCCAACACTCAGGCTCACATGAGCCTTTCATGTCTTGCATCATCTCCTGGAATAGCAATACTTCTCTCAGGAGGCCTGGATGTCATGATTTCACCCACTAGTGTCAGATTATAAAATCCAAAGAATGTTAGTGCTGCTTCAGAGACATTCAAGTTAGCAACCCCAAAACCTGCTGTTGCTTCTCCAGCATTTATTTCTATGTTGTGTATATTTCATGTGTGAGAAACAAAAAACAATCTCCAGACAAACTCATTCATCTGCGAAATTAACTCATCCTTACCCATTCCCTTAAAGGTACGCCCCCTTCAATTTCTGAAGTAGGATTATGCTCTTTTTTACAAAACCATCCCATTACCACCTAGTGTTCCTAAAATACATTAAAAAGCAGATTCAAATTAACATGATTTGACTAACTGCTTAAATGAACAGCTTTATAAGGAATTTGAGGATTGGTTAATGAAGCATTTATATGGATACTTGCAAGAGCCTCTGTTTTTCCTGAGGGCCCCAGGAATTCTCATTCTCACTTTACACATGAGTAAAATAAATAATCAACAAGTTAAACCTATCTTCCAGAGTCATTCATCAGGTTAGTGGCAGAAATGAGAGGAGAATTTTGAAGCTTAAACTTCATACAGAGTGAGTAATAAATGCTCTAGTAATATTTGTCCTGCTACCAGCATTTTACACAAGGTCATAGAATCATAGAACCTTAAGTTCCATTTGTCCAAACATATCCAAACCACATTAAAATTTATTTTAAGGTCAAATGAACAACTACAAAAGATCTTTAATTAGAGAAGCTCAGGATAACTGTTTGATTGAATTCTTTTTTCCTTAAGAATTGTTTTCCCTGTTGAGAAATTCTTTGGCTACTGGGGGAAAAAAAATCCCACCTTTGATAGAGACTCTTTTAGGGTGACTGTAAATATGCTGGTAAAGTCAACATATACTAATATTTATTTGATTATCACAGATGCTTTTTGCAGAGCCATTCAGTCATTCATTAAATATATATTGACTGGCTACTGTCACTGGTGAAAGGGGTGAGTGAGACAGGCAAAGTCCCGGCTCTCAGCAAGCTTCTGTTACAGTGAAAAGACAGAAGATAAGCAAGCAAAAAAAGAAAATGGTATAATCTCCACTGAAAGCAAACACAACAAAGAAAATAAAACTGGATAATGTGATGGTAACTGGAGCATGGGGCAGCAAGGTATGGTGACAATATTAGATGGAGTGATCAGGGAAGACTTCTCTGAGGAGTTGGCTTTTGAGCAAATACCCAAATGATGAATGGAAAAAATGAGAATTCCAGCCTGAGAGAATAGTAAGGTCCTGAGGTGGAAATGAGCTTTGTATGTTCTGGAAATTATAAGCAGATCAACGTGGCTAGTGAGAATGGGGGAGAATGATGAAGAAAGAGGTTAGGCGAGGGGCAAATCATGTAGGCCATGGCTTTAATAACCATCCCAACTGTGTTTATTTGGTTTTATGGTGTCAGCCCCCATAATTTGTTCTGAGTTGACTTTCTTTGTTTTCCTGTAACCAAAATTAACCATTTGTAATTGGAATTATTGCTATTCTTGTCTTGCAAATTTGACATTTATTAAGCCCATGAAGAATAAAGTTCCAATAAATATTCATCTAATCAATGCACAGATATTTATTGTACAATGTTCAAAGCTATCCACAAAAAAATCCGTAAAAGAAGAAGAAAGACTTAAATTGGACATTGAGGAAACCAACTCTCTATATCAGCTCACAGATGATAGAAAAATTATTTCTAATTATACCTACCAAATTCGCAAGCCTAGGGACTTTTATATCCAATTTTGAAATCAAATAGTAGACATTTCTGCCACCAACTGAAACCTCAGTGGGCAATAAGTTACCTGTAACAACATAAACATCCCTTCCTCAGCCCTTTCTATTCATGCCTCTTAACTTGGTTCATCCTTGCATGTTATTTCCCACTTTTCCCTCATTATTAGTCTCTGCGTTAGTCCTATTAAATGAAATACCCTGGAAGAAAATATGTGAGGACAAGAGTACCTACTCACGTATACTCTCAGGTAAAGGGGAGTATGAATGAACCACAGCAGCAAGGAACTCTTCCAATAACTTCAAGAACATGAACCATATCATACCTGGACAGACTGGTCTTTCCAACAGGAAATTAGCTTCAAAAGTGAAACGTCAGCTTCAGGTAGATGGGATTCACTCTTACCTAGAAATATATAGAACACATTTATATCTTCAGAGTATTACACATGGATGCAGCCCAATGATCTTCAACCCTGGCTGCACATTAGAATCACCTAGGGAGCCTTTTTTTTTTTTCCCACAAACACCGATGCCCAGGTTCAATCTTCCAGTGATTCTGGTTTAATAGGTCCCTGGGTGAGGGTGGAGCAGGCATTAATACTTTTTAAAAGTATCTCAGATGATTTTCATATATAGCCAGAGTCAAGAAACATTAATTAACTTATATATATATATTTCTAACAACTATACTAATACACATTCACATCAAATCAAATTCATCTTTATACCTTAAACCCATTTCAGTACCTTTTTGCCAACAAAATACAATGACCAACATTCCCCCCAAAACAGATCACTGAATTTTACAATGCCTTCCTCATACAAATAATCCCTGAAATTCTACCTTGCCATGAAGCAGTATCTATCACACAGAAAATCCTATAAAAGACTTGCTTTGATTCATCCTTACCGAGCTATACTACTCTGATCAATAGGTATAGCACTTATGTTTTAATTTGACTCATTTTGTTATGTATTGTTTCTTTTTAAGTTTGCCCTTTTACATGTCCTTTCTATCTATTTGCCCTAATGTTCAGTGTGAAATTTTAAGAGTGAGCTATGGCTTGGTTTATTTAAATTGATCCATAGAGTGTCCGACAGTTCCCTACACAAAAAAGCACTTAATAAGTGCCCTTTCATTAATTGAAAATGAACATATTATCATCCAAATGAAAAAATCAATGAATTAAGGCTTTCTGATGGCTAAAGTATATTATCTAGGTGCCAGATCCAGGAGCGAGATAAGGAAGAGTGATGCAGGCTTGCACTGGAGGGAAAATTGCTATAATTGTCTATTTAAATTAATGTTTGAAATCCTGGATCAACTATTTAAATTAGTATTAGTCCAAGATGCTTTTCATTGAATTACCATTTTATATATTAATAGATATGTGTGTGTGTGTGTGTGTGTGTGTGTGTGTGTATATATCTCACATTAGTGGTGAAGGGAAATGTAATAGAAGGTATTGATATAATGTAAACTGACAATATGAAAGAAATATATAAGAAACTTCTGCTCATTAATATCATCATTTTCTCCTGATGGAACCTATGATGTGAATTTGAAATGCCCAAGAACAGTACATAAAAGATGTGATATGATACAACACTATGAGTTTGAAGTCGTATTTTCCATTTCTTCATGAGCACAGCAGGTAACAGAGCATTTTCTTTTGATCGCTTTCCTTTCTCCCTCTCTCACTTTGTTGACCTTGTGATTCCACCATCAAAGCTAAGTATCGGTCGCAACCGTAACTACTTACTGGCATCATGGGGTACTTCACAGCACACTTTAATGTGATGTTAAAATTTTAATATGAGATGGAAATGAGAGCCAACTTTTCTGGGCAATAGCAGTGAGTTAAAGAATTAATTATAACTTCAGGGGGAAAGATAAAAAGAAAACATCCCAGGCTTCCTCAGGCTTGGACTTTATAGAATTAATAGCATGAAGTGAATCCCTCCTTTCCCTTCACCTCCCATCTGGCGACTATAAAGCATAAAACTATGTTTCCTTAGTACCTAACTGAATTTTAAATGCTATAAATGCCACCTCTCAACATCAGGGAGATTGTTCAGTAATAACACTAGTTGCTCAGGCTGCTTTGGTTGGGAAGTCATAGGAAAAGTTGGGGCCTCCTTGGCTCTGGTTAGCAAATCCCTAAGTCTCTGCAGAAACTACTTATACTGCACCTTAAATTCTAGTCTCTTTCCCAGTGTTATAAAAAAATGAAAATTAGAGCAAATAACCCTAAAAAGGGCTACTATCTAAGGAGAAGGCTGGCAATCCAGACTGGATCATATAGAGGAATCATGACTTGTAATCATAAATATGAGAAGTGGCCTGACATAATTCCATACAGGAGTATGGAATTAGACGGAGTTGGACTGGAATCCTAGCCCTTCAGCTTGTCGGCTGGTTGACTATGAGTGAATCAGCTAACTTCTCTGAGTCCCAATTTTCTCAAGGGTAAAACAGAGATAGATCCTCCTACTGTGCACTGCTGTTTATATATTATTTGAGGTAATATGTAATGTAAAGTCATTGGCATAATTCTTTGGACGTACTAGGGGCTTAATAATTGGAAGCTATTAATAAACTCTCACTTTAAAATATCCCAAATGAATATTCTTTTCAGTAGCCCTGAGAGGGCCACTGTGCAGTGTTGTTCAGGTCATACCAATGTATTGATCACATACTGCACAACTTTGGAAGCAAAATGCACATCAATTCTGGAATCTTATTCCCATTTTACAAATGCAGTAAATTCGGCTTTTAAAGGAGTAAAAGATACACCCAAAGTTAAGTAGTAAGTGGCAGAACTTGATCTTGAACCTTAGTGGTTTATCTCCAAAACCATTGTTCTATTTTCTATTCATCCATTAATCCAAAAGTACTTGCTTAATTCCTTGCAGGCATTGTTCTAGGAACTGGGGACACAGCAGTGAATAAAACTGTCATAAAAAACAATAACCTAGGGAGGGTGGGAGGGAGAGAGACGCAAGAGGGATGAGATATGGGAACATATGTATATGTATAACTGATTCACTTTGTTATAAAGCAGAAACTAACACACCATTGTAAAGCAATTATACTCCAATAAAGATGTAAAAAAAAAACAACAAAAAAACCCAATAACCTCCCTGGAGCTTACATTTGAGTAGCAGGAAGTAGATGGCAAATGGAAAAATGCTATATACAGCATGTCAGATAGTGAAAAGGATTATGATAAAATAGGGAAAGGGGTAGGGTATGCGGGGGAGAAGGGAGGGCACCTTCACTTATAAGATGGTATTGGAGGAGGAATTGAAGGATGGAGGATGGAGGTGGGGAGCAGCAGGTTGACTTCTGTGGAATCTGGAGAAAGGGCATTCTAGACAGAGGGAACAATCAGTGCAAAGACCCTAAACCCTGCCTGTCATGTGTGGGTAAGAGTTAAAAAGCCCAGCAAAGCTGGAAGGAGTGAAGCAGGGGATGAGTACAAAGAGATGAGGTCAGATGGGGGGGTGTGTCTGATGACGTAAGTAGAGCAGCCAGGTTATACAGCGCCTTGTGAGCTATCCTAAGGACTGTAGCTTTTATTCAGAGTGAAACATAAGCCACTGAAAGGTTTTAAGCAGTAGCATGAGGTTCTGACTTAGTTTCAAATAGATGACTCTGGATGTTTGGTTGGGAATAGAGTGTAGGAACCAAGAATAGGAGCAGAGGGTAGTTAGGAGGCTTCTGTATCCAGGCAAGAGGGGATGAAGGCTCACACCAGGGGGCTGGCCATGTAGGTGGAGAGAAGCAGTCAGAATCTGGGATATATTCTGGAGGTAGAACCAACATGATTACTAAAACATTGGATGTGGGGTACAAGAAAAAAGGGGAAAGTCAATATGACATTAAAGTTCTTGGCCTAAATAACTGTAAAGATGGGACTGCCATTTAATGAGATGTCAAAAATTTGGAGAAGCAGGTTTTAGAGATGAATTAGCCATTTGGCATCAAAAGAAAATCTAAACACCAAGACTGTTACTCAGAAGAATTCAAGGACCATTATATAATCTTCTGAAATAACTGTAAAACTCTCTAATGTAATAATTACTTATTTGGTAATAAAGATATTGATACAGTAAATTCCCCATAAATCACATATGACCTTAATTTAATATTCAAATGTGTCCTTTGCTGAAAAGTTTCATACTTTTAGGTATTTCAAAGATCATTTGATGAAATCTATCATATTACATGTCTTATAAGATATTTACTTTAATAACAAAATTTCATGTATATTTCAAATATAGACAGAATACAAAACTATAACCATGTAAAATACAGACTGAATCAAACAATAAACATGCACACTTCTTATTCTAAACTGTAGGGTGCTATCCAGTTACAGCACTTTCATTTCATAGAAGAAAAAAAATTATTAGACTATATCTGTAACTCCTTTACCATTTTGTAAATAACCGTAGAAGCTTGAAATATTTAAAATATCATTCCCAGGACTTTTCATCTTCTTATGCACAGACTCCATTGTGAAAGAACTGTTGAAATAAGATTCAAAGGATATTATTAAAGATGTATAAAAAACATTTTGAGAAATAAATTGACGATATGACTGCATGACCACTTTAACAAATTTGGGAATTGAACACATTATTTTTAGCAATATCTTTGACATTATTCTCTTCGGTGAATCTTTTTTCCCCACTTTAACTTACCTAAAACCCTAACCCCAAGTGAACTGTGAATCTTAGTTTACCAGAATTATCTTGTGATCCACTTTTACTGGAGGGGCCTTGCGACTTCAGGTCATGTGATTTGTGGCTAATGTAATAAATTTTTGAATCCTAATATGTTCATAGCTGCCAAAAAATTATCCCCAGGTACCATCAGGACTTGATGAAGACAGGCTTTACCCTAGTCCAGTGATTCAATGAGAGGACATTCAGATACTATCCAGGGATATTCTCATAGGCAGATAGCTCTTTCCTTAAAATTCAGTTTCGTCACACACTCAGTTGTTAAGCATAAAAAGATTTCTCCACCTTTACAACCACAGTGAAATGTTAGCAAAATGGCCAAATTTATTGGAAGGATTTGGAGTGACAAATCCAATACACATTGTTTCGATTTCCCTAAATATAACATGCAGTCTCCAATAGCAGATCAAATCTGAAATGGCTTATTTAGGGAAGCAGTCTCTAATCCTGACACTGCCATTCAATAATTTGTTTTAATGCAGAATTTTGTAAAGATTAACTAAAGTGTGGCAATGATTTTAAGGCCATTTAATGGAAAGCATGCTGAAAGCCCTTAATCTCCCCTAAAGGGCACCAGATATATCCTTCCCATCCTGTATTCAGTATCTGGAACAAACTTAGAATGAAAACCTCTGGCGACAATAACTGAGTCCGTCATCTGCTCTGTGGGATCATGATTAGGCTAACAAATATAAGTTGTTTTTAAGAATTTGAAAAAATCTTGATGATCACCTATTCTATTCATCTCATTTTGTAACTGAGGAAAGCAAGGCCCAGAGGGGCTAAGTGACTAGTCCAAAGCCACATGACTAGTTTAACAACAAAACCAGGGTTCATTCTCAGGTTTTCAGGCTTGGCTGACTACAATTTTTTTTATCATACTTTAGGTGTTATTTAATTTTCTTAGTAATAGAAAGAAAAGTGCCTAACTGAAATTAAAATACATATATATTATATATATAAATTATAAATATGAAGTTATATATTATATAAGTGTATATATATATATATATAGTAATGAACAGAAGAAAAGAAAATAGAGGAAAATTAAGTATATGAATAATGAAATTCACAGTCTCTGTTTTCTCATTATTAGGGCCACCAAACAGAAAATGGAAAATCCTATAGCATAGAAGCATTATAATGATAGGGAGCTTAACACTGAATCTACATAATCCATAAGGATTTGCTACCAGACTGTAGGTTCACTGAAGGCAGGAACTCTATTATCTAGTACCTGACACAGATATTTGTTGAACTGAGCTCTTACCAAAGAATAGAAATGTCAAGGACTATTTACCACCATGTACTGAGCAGTTCAAACGGCACATCTTCTATAAAGGCTTTCTGATGGTTTCATCTCACACTAATTATTCTCTTTACTCTGACCACCTATAATACTTACCTATACTACAAATATTTCTCCTTGTTCCTTCAGTGTTTTCTACTTATTTCATGTGCATTATGTTCATCATTTCAATTAGTTCCTACCCAAATGAGAAATTTATTTATATTTCTTCTATGAGCTAGTGCTAAAGACATATTCAGTAAGCACTTGATGAATTGAATACAATCTTCTAACATCAGACTATGAAAAAGTATATTGAATTTTAGCAGTGGGAGAAGGTAAACACAGAGTCAAGGTTAGCAATCAGGCTCTGGAGTTATACTGATGCCCAGCCTTGAATCAGCTTGTAAGGCTCTGAATTAATATTGGGGTTGATACTTTCTCTCCATAAGCCTCAATATCCTCATCTATACAATAAACAAAATAATGGTACCTAAACCCCAGCTTTGCTGTGCACATGAAGTGAAATCATGTATGTAAAGGGCTTACATGGTGACTAGTAGATATTAAACACTCAAAAAACAATGCCTATTATTACTAAACTGTACTCTCTATAAGTGAATTAATGATAACCTCTTCTATTTTAATATGCCGAAGTATGAATTAAACAGTGGGATTTGAGGTATGAAATTTTCAAATTTTTCCTTTCCTAATGATATATGAAGTATATCATAATAGGCATTTATTTAAATGTTTTTTGTTCATACTTAATTCACAACAAGTATAATGGATTTCAAGGTGTGTGTGAATCTATCTACCTATCTGTCTATCTATTGAATCATTCAGCATCCAGTACTGTGAATTTCCTGGCACATATTATGAGAGCAATGGATATTTGTTGGATGAATAAATCTTAAAACATATAGATGTATTACCCAAAGTCGTCTCCAATCTCAAAGAATTAAAAGGAAGATTTTCTTAAAATTGTTTTAATCTAAAGGAGATGTTGCATATTTACTCTTCATCTAAAGGAAGGAAGGAAGGTAGGAAGGAAAGAAGGAAGGAAGGAGAGGAGGGAGGGAGGGGGGAGGAGGGAGGCTAGAGAGCTAAATATAACAAATAATGATAATTTTTTAATGTCGTAAATAAGAATAGTCAAAATCTCTAAGCATGTCTTACCTGTCAATTCCACATGCCAGTTCTAAAGGCATGTTAACTAACTTATTAACTAAAAATAGTTTGCTCAATAAGTAAAAGATAGTGTTTGGCTCTTGCAAAGAATCAGAATTATTTTCCAGTCTTCTTGGCATCCCAGCCTGATTTGGAAGAGTGGAAGTGTATTTATTTGACAAGTCCAAAACTTTTCTGGAAAACAAATTTACTTTTGAATAGTCTTTTTTCATTTCAGCATTGCATAAATCCCAACCTGGCAGCATCAATGAGAAGTGATCTTCATTTGAAGCAAGTCCTAAAGAAACGGGACCCTGAAGTTTTAAAATATTGAGATGCTTAATGCAAAGATTGTCTAATTCTTTATCCACTCCCCATGGCAAAAGGCAAGATAGGAGCAATTTAGCTGTGTCTATTGTGAAGTTGGCATTGACTTTTCTAGATTGCTTAGGGTGCATCTTTTTGGAGCTCTTTATTTTCTTCTGCCTTTTAATGCCATCATTTTCTTCTGATAACTTCATGGTATTTTCTCCTTGGGCTGGGCTTTCACTAACAGGCTTGGCTTGTGCCTCCACTGAGAGAGGACCACAGGCAGTTTTATTTCTTTTCAGTGTCAGTGTTTTCTTCTCTACTGTGCTTTTGGCTCTTCTCAGGATCTCACTGCCATAGAATGAATTGGAAGGGTCAACGTCACAGATTGGAGTTGGCAGCAAAAGTTCAACAAGGTTTTCCAGATCAAATAGAAGGATATGAAAACCAATGTTACTCCATTTTGTCTTCACAGGCAAGACATTAAAAGGTCCTGAGAAACACTTGGCATCAGCGACCTAAGGGAGATTTTAAAAATTTATGTGTCAAAGTTCTTATTTTTAAGTGATTTTATTAAAAGTTCCATGATATTAAAATGGCATAAAAAGAAATTAAGTAGCAACACAACCCAAGGCATTTTAATTTTTTGCCTTAGCTATAAAAATTCCCTTCTAAATTCAACATTCTATATTCTAATTTTTTTGAAAAACTTTTCCTTTCTAAAACTTTCATTTTTTCCTCTAAAAAATATGAATTAGGCCTATAGAGTAAGATGGCATCAGATTAACTTTCTTCCAGATACACTTTCATATCTTCTTATCAGTATAGCCATGAAAACATACAATAGGGGAAAAGTGGGTATGAAAATTGAGAAGAGCAGTTAGAGCACCTGCAGTAATTTAAGAAGTCTTTTAACAAAAATGGTCTCTCGAAATTTGTTTAAAATTTTTAATAATTGGAAGTAACCTAAATGTGAACAAGTATCAAATTGCTTTTTTTTTTATTTTAAAGGCTCGCCTTGTGGACTTGCATTTGTTCTTTCTCTAAGATGATTTTGCCCTAGATACTGGCATGGTGGGCTCCCACAATTCAGTTATGTTCCTGTTCATTTAGGGTGCCTTACTTGAGTACTATATACTCTCATGCCAACCTATTACTCTCTGTCTTATTCCTTGCTTTTTTTTCTTCATAGTACTAATTATTACCTTATATTATATGAAATATTTATTTGTTTACTGTATATCTTCCCCAGTATCACTCAAACTCCACCCCTGGTGTTTTGTGCATCCCTTTGTTCCCAATGCCTATAAAATAATGCTACTATACAGTATTATTATTACTATACAGTATTATAAATATTTGTTGAATGAACAATTAGTATATATATACAATGGAATATCATCCAAATATATTTAAATGATGGTGTACGACTGTATTTTTTGGGGAAAATGTGTTCTATTAGGCCAGAAAAAATCCTTTTTGTAAAACTATGGGACTTCTCTGGTGGCATAGTGGTTAAGAATCCGCCTGCTGGGCTTCCCTGGTGGCGCAGTGGTTGAGAGTCCGCCTGCCGATGCAGGGGACGCGGGTTCGTGCCCCGGTCCGGGAAGATCCCACATGCCGCGGAGCGGCTGGGCCCGTGAGCCATGGCCGCTGAGCCTGCGCGTCCGGAGCCTGTGTTCCGCAACGGGAGAGGCCACAACAGTGAGAGGCCCGCGTACCACAAAAAAAAAAAAAAAGAAAGAAATAGAACCTGCTCTGATTCAATACCCCTGCCTAACTGTCAGAGGTTAAATACTATCTTGAATTCCATGTTTATGATTGCTTTGCTTTCATTTAGTGTCCTAATCTTAAATATCTATTCCTAATTAATCTATTTGATTCTGCATGTTCTCAATTTTCATAAAAATATAATTATGCTGCTTATAATTTTCCATGATTTGCTTTATTTATGCTGAATTTTGCGATTGTGAGATTCATATTTGTTGATTACAGCTATAGTCCTTTCATTTTTACCACTATAAAGTATTATACTATATGATAACTACAGTTTATTCATTTAAATGGATATTTAAATTATCTTCAAGATTTAGTATTACAAAAAGAAAAAAAGGCACAGTGAATATTCTTCTGGTGAAGACTTTCTTCTGGTGCACATCTGCAAAACTTTCTAGAGTGACACTGATAATTCATAGGATATGCACAACTTCAACTCTGTTAGATTTTCCCAAATAATTGTATCAATTTAAAGGTCTCAGTAGAGACTACTCAGTAGTCTCAGTAGTATAAAGAGTTTCCATGCTCCACATCCTTATTAATACAGGATCTCATTTTTGTCAATATGGGGATATAAGATGGTATCCCTTGTAGTTTTAATTTTCTTTTTTTAATTATTACCATTAATTATCATTGCAATATTTCATTATCTTTTCACATTTGTTTATAAAGTGTCTGCCTATGGCTTCTATAAACTTTCGTTTGTCTTTTCCTTATTGATTTTTAGGGTTATACATTCATTCTAGAGGTAATCTTTTGTTGGTTATGTGGTCCAAATACTTCTCTCTATTTGTGGCCTGTCGTTTCTCTATTTTTAATAGTGTTTTACGATGAACACTGAATTCCTATTTTAATGCTATCAAATTTATGAAATATTTACTTTAAAAATTATAGGTATCCAGAGGATATAAAATTATTTACCTATTTTTTTCCCAAAATTTAAAGTTCCACACAACTTTTTAATTCTTTCATACTTTTCTCTTTCATATTTGTGTTTGGTTCCCAACTGGGAATAATTTTCATGTTTTTTAAAATTTTGACATTCAATTATTCCAACGTTATTTGTGAATTTGTCCTTTTCTTACTGATCTCTGTTCCCTGGGACATTAATCAATTTATCTATGACTGCACAATACTCCATTGTATAACAGCTTCATGAAAAGACTTTAAGAGGTGATTGGGTAGTTTCTCCTATCCTGTTCTTTTACTTCTTTATATAAATTTGAGGATGTTTATCAAATTCCGGATTATATCTCCCACTTATTTAGATAGTGCTTAATTTCTTTTGATAGTTCTATAATTGTTCAAAATGATGCTTATATTATTTGCCTATAATTTTTAAACTTTCTGTAACACCTATAACTATGGGTCCTTTTTCATTTCTGACATTATTTTTGTTGCTTTTGTTTCTTTCTTACCAGAAGTTTCTCAGTTTTTATTTTCTTTTCAAAGAATCAACTTTGACTTTGTTCATCCTCTCAACGGAATCATGTTTTTCTTAGGAGATAGTTTCGCTGAGTATACTATTTTAACTTATTCTCTCACAGCAATTTTAAGGCATTATTCTGCAGTCTTCTGGTTTCCTTTGATGTGGTTGACATGTCACATAGAGAGCTGATAGTCTGTCACTCCATCTGGCCTTTCTCTCTGCTGCTTTTTAGATCTTGTCTTTAATATTCTGCATAGAATCACAGAATCACTGTGATTCTTCTAGGTGTGTATGTTTTCCCCCAATCTTTCTTACATTGTATCTGAGTATTCCTATCCTTCGTTAATTTTGTGAAGTTCTCAGACTTGTCTTTTTGAATATCTTCTCTCTCTATCCTATTATCCCCTTATGGAACTCTGATTAGCTATTTGTCACTCTATCCCCTTTCATGTTTTTCATCTCTTTGTCTCTCTGTGTCACATGCTGGGCAATCACTTCAGAATTTCTTCTAATTTGCCAGTTTTCTTCCCCCCGTCTCTATCATGTCATTTAACTTATCCATGGATTTTCAAATTTCAACTTTTACATTTTTCATTTCTAGAAGTTTTATTTCACAAATTGGTCATTTTTTAGTCAGTTATTTCTTACTTACATTTTTCAAGCCTTCTTTTATTTCTTTAAGCATACTTATTTTGCATTCTGTATCTATAGTTCCAATTTTTGAAATCCTTGTGAATATGACTCTTTTTTATTTTGCTGATGCTTTCCTGTTTCCTTATATGTTTTGTAAGTGTGTGTGTGTATGTGTGAAACATTATTGGTGAGAATCCTTTGAGACATGGGTTAAAGATGCATTCTTCAAGAGAGTATTTGTATTTTTGACTGCCAGGTACTCAGGGGTACCACCAGCAGGTCCCTATTTAAATAAAAATTTTACCTTAAGAGTTTTTCATTTCTTGCAAGTAATGTGAATCCTAACCCTCAATCTGTGTGAAGTTAGGTTATGGTTATCAATTTTCAGGCAAACCTACTTTCCCCCATCCATCTTGGGCTAAAACCAACAGAAAAATATTTATTATCTCCATTTGTGGAACATATCCCTCACCTTGGTTCACTTTTTCACTGCATATACAGCTCTTAGAGAATAACGGATTTGCACAATTTTCTCCAACCTAACTTCCCATCAATACACTGGGCCTGGACATTCCCTCTAATTACCTCTAATTACCTGTGTCACAGTTAAAACCAAAGCTGAGAGAACCCAGAGACTAGCAAATGGTCTTTCAGCTTTCTCTCTCCTGTTTGGATTTGTGTTCTCATTTTGTTTTTCACCTCTAAGAGTTGCCTTAAATTTCATTTAAACTAACATGTATTATTTTTAAGGATGAATTTTAAACTACTTTATTCACTACTTTTAGAGAATTAATCAGCGCTGTTGTTCAGACTATTAGCCTACAAAGAGACAGAAATTGGGTTTGTAAAGAACACTAAAAATTAAAATACTCAGTTTTGATAATGGAGCAAGAAAATGGGCACTCTCACACACTGCGTGATGGGTGTAAGCTGGTATCTCTTTCATGGAAGGCAATTAGCAAAATGTATCAATAACCTTAAACTATTATATACCCTTGGATGCAGAAATTCTTCTAAAAATAATTTATCCTGGGGTAAAATTACAAAGATGCACAAAATTATATGAAAAAGAATGCTCATTGTTAAATTTTCTATATCAGTAAGCTGAAAGTAAATGTTCCATAATAGAGATTTGGCTAAAACATTATGGTCTATGCACACATTAAAATATTAAGTAGATATTAAAAAGAGTCCTTTATAAAATACATAATGTCACAGCAAGAACTTCACATATATTGTCGATAGAAAATACCTAGATTTGAAAAGTACAGTTTGATTTTTTACAAAACTGCAGATTTCTTATGACTCCTGATTATATCTATTTTTAAAACTCCTACAAAAATTTGTATTTTACCATACAAAACAAAAGCTGTTTTAAAAAAGTAATACAAATTGACAGAGAAAATATTAATAATAGATATGGCTATCTAAATATTTTTAACAGGTACCTCTAAAAAGAAAAGTGCATTAATCAGGTTAAACTTAAAAGTGTAAGAAAAACAATTACAGCATAAATGATCAAAGGCTAATATTTTAGATATTTAAAGAACTCACAAAAATTAATTAGCCATATACTCAAGAGAAAAAATGAGAAAAGGAGATTTAAAAAATATCACAGAGGGGAATAGTTTTTAAACCATTTGTCCCAATAAAAAGGAAACAAGTATAAAATTTTATATACTATACCAGTTTTGATCCCTTAAATTAGCTAGAATTTTCACAGATTTGTAACAAACAAAAAGTAGAGTATCCCAAACTGTTGAGTGATCATTTCAAGGTGAACTCTGATAAGATCTAGATGTCCTTAACATTTTTCAGAACTATTGTGATAATATGTATCAAGAGTCTTAAAAATATTGAGTATCATCTTCCCTAATTGAGATGCTACTTCATGTTCTTGAAGGTTACCATTCCCAGTCCATCCTTTGGGTTTATGCCTGGTTTTCTTTCATTCAGCTGTCATTCAAGAGGTCCTTGCTGAGTATGTATTAAGTAGAACATGGTGTGAGAAGCTATCCACCCAATACAGAACAAGACCCAGCATCTGCATGGATGCAGCTCACATTCTTTACACTCAGAGGGGAGAGACAAATGTGCCAAGCACTAACCACATAGCTTAGATGAGGGCAGTATAAGCAAAAATATAGGAAACTAGAAAGATCTGAAGAAGGCATCTCAGCCTGAAAGATACAAGTAGGAGTCTAAGCAGAAGTGACACCAAACTGAGATCTGAAAGATAAGGGAGAAATGAACTGAAGAAAAGTGAGAGGCCAAGTATTCCAGGCAAAGGGAAGAGAATGGGAAGCCCCCTAGAGTGATGGCTGGAAGAGGAGTGAGAAGGTATGTAGGGATCATGCACTGTGACAATCTTAGTTTGTCTACAGAGTAGAGTACGGGAACGTATTACAGAATGAGACAGACAGGACAGGAGCCAGATTACACTGAAGCCCTGCAAACTGTTGACTTTCAAATTTACTCAAAGAGCAGTTATGACCCTTGAAGGGTATTAAGCAAGGAAGTCACCTATTCACAAACTATAGCCATAGTTTCTTTTGAATTAGGGGTTAATGAAGCAGGCTGAAGACAGGGTTTTGCCCTCCTGTGCACTTCCACTTCCCTAAGCAATAATATTCTCTGGACACAACAGCTAGACCTCCTCAATTACTGGGCCACTCAAAAATCACAGCAATGATTCTAGCAGTATACACATTCCCTGGTCTGGTCTCATCTTCTTATTTTGAGATCCACACCACCACAATAGGCCCATTGTACTGCCATAAACAAAAAATCCTAAATTTCTGTCCCTAAATGTGATCACCTTAAGCCTCAGGAGCAACTGGATGTTTTACAATATTTTCAAATCACAAATATTATTCCAAATTTATTTAACATACAACAAAGTTGGCTTCCATTTGGAAATAAGTCCATTGGACAATATGTATAAACCATTGTTATATTTGAATGTACTAAAATGATTAAATGTTATAATGCTAGCCAGTGATCATTGTTTGAGCATTTTAAAATCTTTTAAGAAATAGTATATTTTTAAAGTCACATCACCAAAGGATTTTAAAAACAATATTTACCATTGTTTTAGACATAAGTAACATAGAAAGCAAATAAATACCTATAATAGTAATTCCTGGGTTTTAACATATCATGAACTGGGCAATACATAACTTTTAGTAATGTGTAGTAAAGGTTACAGTAATTCTTAAGCTTATTTATATTTATATGTTACCTATATACAATATATTACTCAGACAAGAATTCTAATAACAGTAACCTGCTAAATCATGACTGAATGATGTTGTGTAAAAATAGAAATGTAATTATATTACTTTTAGAATGATAAAGTATATGTAAACCATCATTATAACAGGAGTGTTTTAGAAACACTCACCAATCTGGTTACAATAAAAAGTCTAGAATAAATAATTAAATACAAGAGTATTTCATTCAATCTATGTCACTGCAAAAATGTGAGGGCTAAATATAAATTTTAAGTTATTAGTTTACATGTTGTTTATAGAATGCTCTCTGATTGCTTGGCAGATACTTCCCCAAAATGTACTGTCCAGGTTTTGCATACATCAGAAGGTGCTGGTTTTTTCCCCAACTTCACATCATGTTTAGTCTCACTCTCTGACATTCAGGTTGAGGCAAGAGTGGAGGTATGGTTTACAATCAGGACAGCAAGAGGGTGGCACTAAAGAACAATGGTCCATTCCAACCTCTGAACTTTGTGAGGCTGGGGAGTAAAATGGTACTGATATATCTACATGTGAATGCTCTAAACAGCAGGTGGGGAGTAGAAAGAGGCACACAGAGCTGAGCTCTTTGTCTGAAGTACACAGATTTGGGGAAAAGCTACTGAGTCAGAAAGTCTACAAGTAGAATCCCAGATGGCCAGCAGGCAGAAATTATTCTTCTACTATCAGCAAGAACCCAGAATAAATGACAGGTAAAACTAAAGTTAACAACACAAAATTCAAACTCTCAACAGCCCAGTATACATGTAAAAAAGAAAACCAAGAAAGACCCAAACGTTTGGAGGAAAACAATGTAAAAGGTGTGAAGGTATAAGTCTAACATCTTTATAAAAAAAATGTCTATTCACTTATTTTTTTCTTCATCTTACTGTGTTCAGTTGTGCCTCTTCTTTTCCTATCTGATTCAGAAAGACAAAATGGTTTAAAAAGACTGTTTTTACCTTCTGTCTTTGAAGGTGGAAATACACTGTCTAACAACATGTTCTGATAAAACTTCTTCCTGAAAACAAATTGAATCCCCCACTGAGTTTGTTTTGAAAGAATCTGACCTGCCCAACCTACCACAGATACAAAATGCTGGTAAAACTGATGCTTAAAATTACACTCACCTGCTCACTCTTGTGATTTTTGTGCAATAATACCTAGTACAAACATTTAAATCCTAAGGGAGAAAACATATAGATTATAACTGGCAAATATTTTAGATATTTAGTTTTGTTAGAGCAAGAAGAATTTAGAAATGATTTAATCTGACCCCTTCCCCTTACACAAGGGAAAATGAGGGACAGAGAAGTAAAGTGATTTGTTCAAAGTTACCCGTTTGGTAAATAGCCAAGTCAGGATTCTCAAGTCTGTTTTTTTCTATCTATTCTTCAGATGATATTATCAACTTAAGTTTTTCAAACAATGGAATAATGTTTTTTTATTTATTGTTTCTAAGATATACAGAGGGTCCTTATTAGCTAAGCATTCCTTTTATGAAACACCATATTCACTGAGATGTATAAGGAAGAAAAAGTAATCATTATATGAAAATATTTACTAATGAGCTGATCATTTATAAAATTAGTACCCAAACACTCCTCCCTTTCTAACATCCATCAGTCAGGTTCTGACTGATTATCAAATAATGCAATCCAATTGCAAAGTAAATAGCAAATACTGTTAAAAATGCAGGATTACACTAAATCCAGACAGGGATATTGGAACTATCTGAGTCATACCCACTGTCATTGACTAATAAGAATCCAGCAGAGAAGACCAGTTAACAACTGAAGAAGAGAAAATTAATTCAGATGCTTCAAATGACAAACTTGTAACATAAAATATATAAGAGAGGCCTGTGAAACACTTGATTATCTTCTTGTTTTGTTTTGTTTTTGTTTTCGCTTGATTATCTTTTAAATGGTTTTCTAAAATAACTCTATGTTATTCAATATAAAATTCAAACATGAAGTAAAATGTAACATATTATGTACCATACAGTTTAATTTAAAAAAATACACAAAACAAAACACATGATTTGTTCTAAAGAAGTAGTATATAATTACAATCATAATCTAAATTTTGTTAAATATAATATAAATCACATTTTAATAATTATAACTTTATTTTTAGTTTAAAGTAAAAATTTTGTTTGGACCTTTATAACAGCTAACTCAACAGATTAACCCATGCTTTACAATCCTCCTGACCACTGGTAGGCTATGTTGTACTTTCTGCCTTCTAATCACAGGAACTATGATGTTTGCTTGTCGGTACTTTCACCTTTGTGTTCTCAATATTCTTTCCCAGGCTTATAACTTTAATTGCGTAATTTAATAAGTTATATAAAAATTGGGGAATTCTGCATGTAAAATGTAGCCCCTGAGAAAACAAAGTTTAGTAATCTGTATAGAGGTTCAGAATTAGCCTCCCCAAAATGTATCACTTTTGCATGAGGATTATTTTGAACTAAAGGTAATCCAGACCCTGAGAGTTCAAGAGAAACTACTGCCCCTCCCTTAACTAGCTAGAAGAATTTAAGTTGGGGATTTTTCCCAGAAAAGAGTTATAACCAGAGATAGATTTTATCTAAGTGGCTCCATCTATATGTCAAGGCAAACGTCTAATTACCCATACATGTGCTCTTCTGCTTATCATCCTGTGAATGACCCTCCTGTCCTTGAAAGCCCCAGACTCCTATCCCCTTCCTTAGCTCAGGATGTCATATATACCTCATTTTACCTTTCTATCTCTAACCCTCTCATGTTTGTGGGATTCCCATAAGTATAAAATTAAATTTGATTTTCTCCTGTTAATCTGTCTCATGTCAATTTAACTCTTAGACCAGCCAGAAGAACCTAGAAGGGTACAGGAAAGTTTTCTTCCTCCCTGACATCTGAATGACTCTATGGTGATGAGTCACTCTAACAACTTCTTTTTAACTAGGTATGGATGAAGCCATGTAGCAGATCAGAAAATAATCATAAAAATATACAAAGATTCAGCACTCTGGTTACTCTGTAATTTTCTAAATTCTTCCTATTCTTTAAATAAACAAAAAACTGGAAGTCACAGTTGATGCCTTGCAAGTGTAGTTCATGCCAGAAAAAAGATTAGGAATTCTAGAAAATGTATCTATACTCAAGGGAAAGTATCCACATCAAAAGATTTGTGACAATGGGAGTTTTTCAAGTAAGGATGGCACAGATGATGGGGGGTGGGGGGAAATGTGGTATCTGTGTATTGAACACTACCACTGAGAAATTATATGATGATTAACAAACATGGTAAATTTACAGAAAAGGTAACACAATTTCTTGAAGTAGAAAATTTTCTGAGAAACAACTCTGCAACGTAGATGAATTTATGACCTAATATACCTAATATATTATATAAGAAGTTACCTTTAAAACTCATGCCACAAAAAGCAGAGAATACAGTACATGGATACAAAAGGAAATTACAGTAGCTGCCTACATCTTTGCTACTAAAAACTTCAGACAGCTACTTTTTTTAAAATTAATTTTTATTGGAGTATAGTTGCTTTACAATGTTGTGTTAGTTTCTTGCTGTACAGCAAAGTACATCAGTCATATGTATACATATATCCCCTCTTTTTTAGATTTCCTTCCCATTTAGGTCACCATGGAGCATTGCGCAGAGTTCCCTGTGCCATACAGTAGATTCTCATTAGTTATCTATTTTATACATAGTAGTGTATATATGTCAGTCCCAATCTCCCAATTCATCCCCCCGTTCCCCCTTTGGTAACCATAAGTTTGCTCTTTATGTCTGTGACTCTATTTTTGCTTTGCAAATAAGTTCATCTCTACCATTTTTTTAGATTCCATATATAAGTGATATTATACCCTATTTGTTTTTCTCTTTCTGACTTACTTAACTCTGTATGACAGTTGCTAGGTTGATCCATGTCTAAGGAATGTCATTATTTCATTCCTTTTTATGGCTGAGTAATATTCCGTTGTATATATGTACCACATCTTCTTTATCCATTCCTCTGTTGGTGGACCTTTAGGTTGCTTCCATGTCCTGGCTATTGTAAATAGTGCTGCAGTGAACATCGGGGTGCATGTGTCCTTTCAAATTATGGTTTTCTCCAGGTATAAGCCTAGGAGTGGGATTGCTGGGTCATATGGTAGCTCCATTTTTACTTTTTTAAGTAACCTCCATAGTGGCTGTACCAATTTACATTCCCACCAACAGTGTAGGAGGGTTTCCTTTTCTCCACACCTTCTCTAGCATTTATTGTTTGTAGAATTTTTGATCATGGCCATTCTGACCGGTGTGAGGTGATACCTCATTGTAGTTTTGATTTGCATTTCTCTAATAATTAGTGATGTGGAGCATCTTTTCATGTGTTTGTTGGCCATCTGTATGTCTGCTTTGGAGAAATGTCTATTTAGGTCTTCCGCCCATTTTTTGGACTGGGTTGTTTGTTTTTTTGATATTGAGCTGCTTGTATATTTTGGAGATTAATCAGTTGTCAGTTGCTTCATTTGCAAATATTTTCTCCCATTCTGAGGGTTGTCTTTTCATTTTGTTTATGGTTTCCTTTGCTGCGCAAAAGCTTTTAAGTTTAATTAACTACTTCTGTTTTATGACAAACTAACAAATCCTAGAGGTTTTGAAAATATCAGTTGACTTCTAGTCAAGATGGCAAAGTTTAGACTTTGGAGCAAATTATTTCTTCCAAATGGATACCAGTGATGGATGAAATATTTTTTAAAAGAAATGTTAAAAGGCTTAGACAAGCTCAAAAACAAAATAGACATCTTCGAGGGCCAAAATGGGACAGAAACACAAAGTGCTGAGTGTGGAAGTGAAGTCACAGGCCTTTAAGCAGGTGCCAGGCTTTAGAGTTTAGCCCCTGAGGTTAACGTCACTATGGAGGGTAGCTGACCTAGAACAATTTTAACTTGTAACTAAATCAACCCACAAGCTCATTCCCTAATTAGACAGAAATATACTTAGTATCAGTATGGTCCAGGCCTTATTCTGGACTGAGGACCTTGAAAAGGTAGACAGACGCAACAGTAAAACCAACAGAGAATATCAGCTGAGTAGAGGGAGGGAGGGAGGAAAATAAAATACACTAAAATGAAAAAAACACAAGAAAATTGCTCTAGAAATGAGTCTATAAACCAAAATTCCAAAACACTGAAAATCTAATAGCTAAAAAATAAAAGCTGAGATATATACTTACTCCAGATGAAATCAATGCTTTAGAATGGACTGAAAAAAAAAATCATCAAAGAGAAATTGAAGGAATAATATTCACAAAAATGAATAAGGAGCTATGAAAGAAAAAAAGAAAATGAATAAATGAGAAAGCATTTATTAGAAATATTAGGAAAGTACGGTGATTATATTTAAAATGCAGTAGAGGTATATTAGAAAACTACTGTTAATAAGTATATGGCCACATCAGTGGCCTGGCTTTAAGTACACTTTACTATTACTTATTCTGTATAAAACTTTTATTAAAGTCTTGAGTGAAGTGGCATGTCATTCAATTTTTAATCATACTTTTTGTCAATAAAGGTGAAAGTTTTCTATGTCAACATCTCAGTTAAAGCTATTTCACTGTCAGCATGGAGTTATAGAAATTAAGTTGAAAATGTTTGTGAAATTCAATTATAACCTGATCTGCCATACCAAAGCACAATTAATTACAATATGTGATTGTAACAGCAAATACAAGAAAATCTTTTAAATTAAGTAACTATATATTTAAATTGAATATCCAGACTAACTACATTAAAACTTTTAAACCATTAAATTAAATTAAATCTGGAGGAGCAGATTCTCCTAATTGGATCTGTACTGCAGTACTAGTCTCCTCACTAAGATAGTCCACTTCATCTCCTGACATCCCTGGCAGCAACATTCTTCCAGTGAACCAGGCTTAAATCTGAATATCATATTTTCCTTCTCTGAAGTCCTCCTTCAATGCCTCTCATACCATGTTCCCTCCTTCACTTTTCATTAATGATTCATTCATTCATCTATCAGATGTTTACTAAGCATTTACTACATGCCAGGCACTGTGCCATATGTGGAAGACTCAGTGGTGAGCAAGACCAACGGTCCCTGAAGCATGCACCTCGCAGTCTAGTTCATCTCACTCAAATTCTCCCCCAACCTTCTTTCCTATTTGCAAACTGTGCTTGGCACTGCTGCCTGATTCTTCTGCTGTTAGTAGCTAGTTTTGGCTTTTTAGCTTTTTTGATTTCTTTGCCTCTGTGCCTCTTCTCATGCTGGGAATGCCCTAACACCCATCTTCAGAAATTCTACCCCTAACGAAAACTCATTTCCCCAAGAGATTTCCCTACACAAACTTTTTCTAATATCCTCTTTCAGCTGTAATCTTGCCTTCCTTGGATTTCTTTTATGACATTTTAATTTCTTTTTCAACATTTACCTTTTGTCTTCATCATATGTATAAGTATCAATACCATTACTGTCACCCACTCCAACCTCTAAATAGCTGAGCGTGCCTCAACCTCAGTGCATTATACCAACAGGAATTTGTTCCGTTAAGAGTTCATAAAACATGAGATCTTTTACAGAAGACTTCATTGAGTCTAAAAGTGCAGGTCAGCCAAGTCATGTAAACATTGAGGGCAAGCATACTTATTTCAAGGCATCCTCCCTCTAGTAACTATTCAATACCAAAACATAATGATTAAGATGTTATTCCAGGTCTTTTTGAAAAATAACAAATAAAAGCCAGCACAGTTTAAAAATAATTAAGTATGCCTTTGTTTCTGGTAACTTGGGATTCAGCCCTCAGGTGTTAGTCCTGCACATTTCCACAAGCCCATCTTTGTGACCAGAGGAATTCATTTAAGAAACTGTCGCCTAAGTGAAAAATAAGTGCCTCACAACACTAGCCCATTTAAGCACCTAATTACAGGATCAGTCAAGAGTCAACTTGCTTCCTAACAGATTGCCTCCAGTCAGTGGGTTTCTGTCTACCCAGAGCTTCAGTTAGGGTGCCCCTACTCTTGGGTCTTGGCATACTTGGATGTCATTGCCCTGACTTTGAACTATGACTCCTCAAAATCTTATTGATGCAGAATTTCGGGTGGTTTGGAAGAGCACAAAGTGTTCCCCAAGTAAGCCATTTCTCCATAGATTACAAATGAAAACCACTGTTTTCTATGCCTTCTTTGAACATACCTGTGCCTAAAATCATAGAACACATTTCAGGTTCTTTAAAAAATTCTTTGAAATGGAATTTCAGGGTGAAAAATATGTGCCTTTAAAATGTTGGTTAAATTGTTAGACTATGCTCCAGCAAGGTTGTTTCAAAACACACTTGAACCAAAAATGAGTAATTATTTCATCATGTCATTAAAGAGTTCATCACTTTTTAAGAAATTACTAATTTGATTATAAAAATATGTATTGATATTTTTTAGTGAGAAAAACTTAATGACTATTTGTAGATTTTTCTGTGATTTAAGTGTTAATATTTGCCCCATTTCCTATTTTATTATTTATCTTTTCCTTATCAAATGGTAAGAGCCCCTTTGTATGTAAAGATATTGATCATCTGTTGAATATATTACAAATATTTTTCAAGTATCATTAGACTTTAAATTTATAGATCTTTGGGGTTTTTGCAATATGATTTTTAAAATTTAAATAGTAAAACTATAAGTTTTTTCACGTATATTTAGAGAATTTTCCCACTCTTAGGCCCTTCACAATTACTAAAAATATTATTACGTATTCTCGTCTAGTAATCTATGTTTCTATGTTTAAAACTTTTATTCATCTTAAGTTTATTTTTGTTAAAGGTAGACAGTAGGATACAATTTTATATTTTTCCCAGAAATTACTCTCAATTATACAAAAGCCACTTATTTACTTTCCTCTATGATTTTAAGTGCCATCTTTTCCAAAGAGCAAATTATGATTTATATACATCCTCATTCCTGAACTCTTTTTTCCTTTTCCATTTATCTATTTGTCTGTTCTTGAACCACTAATGAACTCTACTTCAGATAGATGGATGGAGAGATGATAATGTTTGACATCTGAGAAAAAAGCCCCATGTCCATTCTTCTTCATTTTTTTAACTTTCCTTAGCTCATTTTATACATTTATTTCTCCAGGCGAATTTTGCAATCAACTCACCAGGTTCCCAAAAACCCACCAGGGAGATTTTGGAAGTTATTGTCATTAAATGTACAGATTTGTGACTATGGAAATCTTTAAAATACTGTACTTTCTGTCTGGGATTACATTGTTACTAAATCAAGATATTTTTCAGGACTTTCAGTAATTTTTAGAATGTGTTTTCATATGGATCTTGCATATTTATTATTAAATTTATCCCTATTAATTTCCTATATTCATTGAATGGAATTTTTTATATTCATTTTATTTTCTAACTAGTGTTTTCTGTGTTAGTATATGAGTTTTGTTTTCGGCACTACTATGCTTAACTTTAATTTTTGTTTTATTAGGTTTTCTGTTCTATTCATTTTTTCAAATGTAGCGTATCCACTATTACTATATTTGAATAAAAGTAATTTGTTCTATTTTTATCCTTTTTATTTCTTTTTCTTATGATTTGACATTTGCTAAAACTGCCAGAAAAAAAAGTTAAATAATAGTAGGGATGGTAGATTATTATAAATTAAATTGGCATCATTATTGCTTTTTTTATTTAAAAAAATTATTTGAGTCATACGTTTTCTTAATATTGGATAAATTGGAATGGTTTTCTTAGGTGCATTTGTATGAGTAACCATCCCTCTTTAATCCTGTCATTTAAATTTGATTTATGCAATAATTTCAAGTAAACAAAATAATACTGGGTTTATTTTAACAACATAAACTAGTAACAATTGCATATTAACATATAGTCCTAAATAGCTTCCCCCATCAAAGGTTTTCTGAAAGAGAAAACTAAAATAGTATTTATTGGAGGCTTGGTTAAAAATCTAACCAGGGTAGATGTGTATGTACTGATACAGAAGAATGTCCACCAAATATTTTTGACTTAATTTGTAGAACAGAATCTATAATATCTCATTTCTATGTGAAAATGGAATTTATACACATTCACACAGACCTACACACATGTTTTTATTTTATGGTCTAGAAAGGAACACATCAAAAGTATCATAATAACAGAGGCTAACTAACACAGGGCTGTGGTTTGAAGAGTGAGAGAGCTTTCTTTACTATTCATAAATGTCAGGGTCCTCCCTGTACTGTCAAGCACTCATTTCCTAAAATTCACCCTCGATCCATTAGTGATACATGAAAACCAATACTGCTACATTGTATTTTGAAAAGTCTTAAATTACAACATAAACCATACCTGAAAAGTCAAGTTACTGTATATATTACTGATATGATATCCAGGAAAAGAAAATGCTTTTATATTTTCCCCCTCAAATACATCAAGACATGCCATCTACTTTAACTGATTTAATACACATAACCACATAAAAATTTCATGGAAAGTACAACTTAGATGCTGTTTTACCTATCTACCTTCTTGTCTCTGAAGGCTGTTTACCATTGAGATTCAGCTTATTCTGGGGACTGTGCTACCTTCCTTAAACTACACGTTTCCATTAGCTGTTGGAGAGTCCCAAGTTGGTTTACCCTCTTTTCCTAAGACACTAGTCATTTTCCTAACAAGACACACACTCCTGGTGAATGAGCTCCTCCTCTGCCTGCCACCTTGCCCTTTGGATGTTTCTAAGGTAGAAAATACAGTGAGAAAGAAAAGTGAAAGGATTGTTAATAAAGGTAACAGTAAATTAACATTTATTCAGTGCTAAAAAGCTTTCACACAATTTTCATTTTAGATTATTTGGTCTAAAAAATAGACTAAGAGCTAAGCCAGATACTGACTTACGGATTCTTTGGTTTATGAATATTTATGACATGGGGTATAATGAGTTGCCTTGTCTCTATACCAGAAACAAATTAATTAATTAACCAATTAATTAATTGTAATAATAACTCAAATTAATTGAGTAGAAGACTTTTATTCTGCAAGTCAAACAATCCCTCGCAGTGCAGAAATGCATTATTAGGAACATTCTTTCTTTCTGAAATGCCTTTCTCTATTTGTCCTTGAAAAGATAATAAACTCCATAGTTGTTCTGAAGCACAGAGCACTGCAGTTTCTAAAATAGATGGGAGCTGGCTTGGGACATGCTTCCCACCAAACTGCCTTCGTAGTAATCAAATACAGTGCTGAAAACCTGATCAAAATAAAAGCACTAGTGGAGTAGAGGCTGATTCTGGTTTGGAGCTTTCTAGCTCCTCACATATCTAGTTTTAGTCCAGAATAATCCTAGAGAATGTTTGTTAAATTAAAAGCTGAAACATGTGTCTTGGTAGAAAGAGAAAATTACACCCTTTTCAACAATTTACCAATTTCCATAACCAAACCTAAAATGTTTAGATTTTAATTGAAAAAAATATTTCCATGGAGAATTATAGCATGTCATTTACTTTGATATGTAAAACTAAATGTATGAAGGACTACTTTATCCATTAAAAATGTACACAGTAACAAACTTTTAATACACTACCAGATCCTTAATTATAAAAACAAAATCAGGTTTATGTTCTGTGTTTAACTGTAAATGCTACGTTAATATTGCTTTCTTTATAATTATTTCTGGAATAAATTTCTATTATGATTTGAGGAAAATGGGGTATCTGTCAGTTATAAAATGAAGTAAACCTTGAAATAACTCAAGTATTTGAGGAAGGTAAGAGAATCCATATGTTTACTGATTTTTACTCAGTCTATAAAGGTTGAGCTATTTTAAAGCAGACACAAACAGAAATCAAAAACACAAACTGCACCTCCCATATACAATTAGAAATGTGAATTAAAATTTACTTTACCATCTCTGTGCTTGCAATTAGCAAAATCTCGTCTTTAATCTGTCTTTACTCAGTGCTATATTGTTGATCTTAAGACAGTTTTATGGATAAAAACCCTGATGTTCAAAGAGCTCATTTATACTTCTCCATGGGAATTTTTCCTTCATTGACAGAAACCAGTAACTATTTTTAAAAGGATTTTTTTATTGATTGACTAAATGAAAAAGATCTACAAAGGGCTTTGCTCATATTGTACCAAATACATTTCAACATTTATAACAAATAACTTCATTTCATAGAAAACTATAAACAGGTAGGGATATACTAGTTACAAAAAACATATATCTTACAAAGATATGAAAAACCATTGGTGGAAGGATAGGAATGAACAAATAGCCCAACAATGCATAAATCAAGGTGTAAATGAAAGTGTCAGCCATTAAATTTTTAGATCCATTGAGCTCTAGGCGGCTGGACATCGTTGTTGGTAGTAAAAACTATCTCCCTCCAAAGGGTTGGTGGAGAGCAGCATGATTGGCAGCACAAATAGAAGACAAAGGAGAAAGCTTCAATCTGCAGCTGATGCACAAGAAGAACATGGGGAGCTGAGTTTACAATAGAGATGACATTACCAAGCTAATGGCATGGGCAATCATGGGGCCACCATGCATCCCGGGTATCAGCGGGGCATCCATTTTCAGCTAAGTGTTAGAGTACCTTTTTGCTTTTTCTCACCACTGCAGGGGTAAAACAGCTGAGTGCGGGAAACCCACTGACTGGTAATAAATTACTATATTGGATACTTTTTGTTTTCTTTCAGCAATGACTTTACTGTGTATTTTTGCTATCATTACCAGTTAAAGTGAGGCTGATTTAGTGAACTGTATCTAACAGTATATCAGTCCTGATGCTCCAATTGCTTTGGCAAGTATCACAGGGTCAAGAGGCTCTTTTGACCTTTATCATCTAAGTCTTTCTGACCACTCACTATTTGAAGCAATCTCAGCTGAACAGATGGACACTTTCTGGGACACTATAAAGCGTAGAATGTAAAGATAAATGAAATTGTGTTTCAGGCTTCAAACTGGTTTATGAGTATAAAATATTGTTAGTGTATCCAACAAAATATCCAGTTTTAAAGAGCATACTCTAACTCTTGCTAATGGACAAGATTGCTTACTTCTTTTATAATGGTAGGTTTTGTTTTATAAGTCTGAGGAATAGAATTTTGTAAAGCATAACTAAGGGTTACTTGGTTACATGTTGATTACTATAACAATAAGCCACTTAAAAATGCAGGGTTTACTTTTCATTACTGTGCAATGATATTATTGAATTTTTTAAAAATTAATGATGCATCCAGAAAGTTATAACATACACTGAAAAACAAGATTATGTATTGGATGAAGTAAAAATAAAGATTTTAATTGCCCTTAGACTTAAATTTTTCTCTTAAACGATGTCATTCACTTACTAGAAGGAGAGTATAGTATTTTTACATATCTGGATATGAAAGGAAAATGATTAAGCATCAGTTTTATATTTTATTAACCTGTTTGTGTTAGTATACCATCATGATTATTTGAATATTTTGAAATTTTTAACATAAAATAGAAGATGTATATATTTTTCTTCACTTGAATTAAGGCTAGTCTCCTCTAAGTAAAGTGACCATATAATTTATTGTTCAAACCAGGCAACTTTTGAGAGTGAAATAGTGCACTATTAATAATTACACTGGAACAATAGGCATATACCAGGATTGTTCCAGTGATCCTAGATGTATGGTCACCTAATCTTAAAGGAATGTAGCAACAAGTATACTTCTTTTTTTAAAAAATCTATATTTCTGTATTACTCTTGAAATGTGACTATTCTGTGAATCACAATTATAATTCTGTAAGTCTATTTTTTTAAATGACTAAAAAGAAGATACATTTTTTTAACTTTCAGGTTCAATTTATTTAGTTCCAATTCTTGAAAACTTCTGATTTGTAGTAAACAAACAAAAAATAACCAAAGTCTCAATTATAAGAATACTACTAATTTTCTCAAGACTAAATTTCTATATTTTGTGCTTATAAAGTCCATGCTACTAGAATCCTACTGTGATATAGCCAAAATAATCTCTCAGCAATCAACTACATTTCCATAAGGCAAACAGATTTGGTTGCAGGCAAGAGTAAAACAAGAGACATAACTGATTTAGAGTTAAACAAACCACTCACCACTTTGGGACAACTAACTAGTTTAGTGAGAAAAGGAGAGATACAGAAAAGGAAATAAGATGGTAAACAAAATTACCAAGGGGTCAGAAGGAACATTTCAGGGCATCCTGGACTGGGAATTAGCTAACATACTAGGACAAAGGTTACGGGCAAGATGCATCCTTCCCGACAAAAAAAAACCACAACCACGGGTGTGTCCTCAATTTCTGAAAAGGGACAAAAATCAATACCAGCTTTAAAGTTTTAGGGTTTTATAAGTAATTCTGAGAACAAATGTGCAATACAATCTTCTTTCTAGGCAATGAAATACCGCGTGACAGAGATCGACTTCGGGAAAAGGCTCTGAGAAAGTTAAGGAAAAACATGTCAAGTTGAGGTACGGCCAAATAGGAATTGTGGAAAATAATTCACATAACCAAATGCTATGGACTGAAGGTTTGTGTGTTGGGACTCTCCCACCACAATTCACATGTTGAATTTATAATCTCCGTGTGATGGTATTTGGAGATAGGGACTTCAGGAGGTGATATGGCTATGAGGATGGGATTAATGCCCTTAGAAGAAGAGTCCAGGGAGCTAGCTCACTTTCCTTCCACAATATGAAGGTACAATGAAAAAACAGCCATATGCAGCCAGGAAGAGAGCCTTCATCAAACACCAACTCGGCAGCACCTTAATCTTCCCAGCCCCCAGAGCAGTGAGAAATAAGTTTCTGTTGTTTATAAGCCATACCATCTATGATATTTTGCTATAACAGCCCAAGCTAAGATGTTTTTATTAAATCTAGGAATAATTAAATAATTGCTGATAAACTTATCTAACTTTGTACTGAAGCCAAAACATTCCTCTAAGATGTAGAGTATTACCAGTATTAGAGAAAATATAGAAAAGATTATCTTATCTTGGTACAAAGCTATGATGAGGATGCCATCAGAATGCTGGGCAAATCTGGCTAGATCTCAGGAAAAGAAATTTTCACTATTGTAAAAATCATGATAACACAGAATATGAAATGTTAACTCAGACACCAAATTCTGAATTACAGAAGAGACTAAAGATATTGATATACATTTAGAGACTTTAAAAAAAAATTAGTAAGAAAAACAAGAGACATTTGAAAGTCATGCTTAACATTACAAAAATAGATTTTGCTATATTGTTTTTGCCTTTAATATGTGGTCTACTCAGCATCCTATAAAAAATTCAATTAAACTAATAGAAAAAAGTAGTCATATCAAATTCAAAAGCAATTTCATTTAAAAGCTAAATTATATGTAGCACAGAAGATAAAGTCCTACATGCTCTCTTTAAATAGCAACTGTTTCCTTAAATTTTTGTATCTCTCTCTGTATATAATTATCAACTAAGATAACAACTTTATGTTGCTAAATTACTCTGCAATCACACCCCCAAGAGATGAAAACTAATTAAAAGAGATGTGCTGCTGTTGGTGAGAATGTAAATTGACACAGCCACTATGGAGAACAGTATGGAGGTTCCTTAAAAAACTAAAAATAGAACTACCATACGACCCAGCAATCCTACTACTGGGCATATACCCTGAGAAAACCAGAATTCAAAAAGAGTCATGTACCAAAATGTTCATTGCAGCTCTATTTACAATAGCCAGGACATGGAAGCAACCTCAGTGTCCACCAACAGATGAATGGATAAAGAAGATGTGGCACATATATACAATGGAGTATTACTCAGCCATACAAAGAAATGAAATTGAGTTATTTGTAATGAGGTGGATGGACCTAGAGTCTGTCATACAGAGTGAAGTAAGTCAGAAAGAGAAAAACAAATACCGTATGCTAACACATATATATGGAATCTAAGAAAAAAAAAAAGGTCATGAAGAACCTAGGGGCAAGATGGGAATAAAGACACAGACCTACTAGAGAATGGACTTGAGGATATGGGGAGGGGGAAGGGTAAGCTGTGACAAAGTGAGAGAGTGGCATGGACATATATACACTACCAAAAGTAAAATACATAGCTAGTGGGAAGCAGCCGCATAGCATAGGGAGATCAGCTCGGTGCTTTGTGACCATCTAGAGAGGTGGGATAGGGAGGGTGGGAGGGAGGTAGACGTAAGAGGGAAGAGATATGGGGACATATGTATATGTATAACTGATTCACTTTGTTATAAAGCAGAAACTAACACACCATTGTAAAGCAATTATACTGCAATAAAGATGTTAAAAAAAAAAAAAAACAGAGATGTGCTGTAGATATACTAATTTGACTTACTCCAAACACCTTTGCTTCCCAACTATGACTTTTAAGTCAGTGGTATCATGCCGATGCTTTCCAAAGATCATACTAATAAGCTTATAATTGGCCAAAAGGTTAGAAAGGATGTCGGCTGAAGGAAAATAACTTATAATTGATTTACCACTAAGTAGATCAAAGGACAAAAAAAAAAAGTCCTTTTTTTTTTTTGTAATGCTTCTTATGTGTATTTATATAAAGAATACCCAGCCAAACACTTATTTTGGATATATGTCTCTGTGTGGCCACCAAACATTTTAGTCAATTCGATTTAACACATACCTATTAAATTGAAACCAATACCTACAGAATACTCCCACACAAAAAAGTGAATAATATAAACTAAAGTTAAAAATGAGGACATGCATTCTTTCAAATGACTACACACACAATAAATTACCATATAGCTAGTAATTGACAAGATCAAGTTTGTAGACTACCTTCGAGAAGTAAGAAGTGGGAGAAGTAAGACAGAAAATGTCCAAAAGGCCAAAATAGATTTCACAAGGCAGGGCTCCAAAATTGAGTGCAAACAGTTTTAAATTTTAGCAAAGAGGGAGCATTACAAGATTTTATGTTAATGACAACCAAAAACAGTACTTTCCAGTGGAAAGCTTCTACTTCTCTTCTTGTGGCCTATTACACTCAATTATAACAGAATCTAATCACAGCTTTGCCGACTGCAGGGGTTAGAAAACCATGGCCAGCAGACCAAATACTGCCTACCACATCTTTTTTGTAAATAAAATATCCCTGAAACACAGAAATGCTCATTTGTTTATGTATAGCCAATGGGTGTTTTTGGCATTACAAAAGTAGAGTTGAGTAGTTGTGAGGGAGACTGCATGGTCCACAAATCTAAAACTATTTACTATGGGACCCTTGACAGAAAAAGTCTGACAATCCCTGGCCTATTTTAAATGAACAGGAATTTTAAATGTGCACAAAAAAATTTTTTTAGACAAAACCACTATATAAATATAAAGCAGGCAATTTAAGGTGTTAAATCCCCTTGATTCAGGTAAGTTATATTCTAAAAAAGGACTCTATCGTAAGGTTGTATTGGATGTTTTTTGCCACCTAATGTGATTTTCCACTATAAATATAAGTTGCTCTCAGAAGTCGAAGGCCAGGTCCAAAGGCTTCTTTTTATTTTCCTGCTGGACAATAAGACAGTCAGCTTCCACTGTTCCCACTATATATTTAATCTCCAGGCATATCAACTTCCCATCAATCCCCTCCTCACCACTCATCTTTGTATTCTGGGCTTTTGGACGTGCTGTTCCCCACAGCAAAATTATTCCTGCATCAAGATTTAGACCCAGCATAAATTTCTGCACTCTGTGAACAGCGTGGGTCTCACCATCTACAGGGTTCTAGTAGTACTTTGGGATGTAGGTCTATTAGAGCACATGTATTGTATAATGGCTTTTACCAATTTGATGTTAAAAAACTCAGCCCCAAATAATAATTTCCTTTTCTTGCTGCAACTATGCAATAGCTTCTTCTTCCTGACACCCCCTTTCCTCTAATCCGATTCCTAAATAGGTCTTTTGCAGTAGCTGTTTGCTTTGCCTAGAAAATTCTCCCCTCTGCTAGCCACATGGCTGGCCACATCTAGCCACTCAGACAGTACAAATGCTACCTTCTCCTCTGACCTTCTGTAACTACTCTGCCTAAAGTAAAGCCCCAGGCCCTCTCTGTCACATTGTCTGTTGTTAATTCACTGCAAAGCCTTAATCACTATCTGACATTCTTTTTCTGTTTAATTAATTTTTATGGGAGTATAGTTGCTTTACAATGTTGTGTTAGCTTCTACTGCACAGCAAAATGAACCAGCCATACATATACATATATCCCTTCCCTTTTGGATTTCCCTCCAATTTAGGTCACCACAGTGCATTAAGTAGAGCTCCCTGTGCTATACAGTATGTTCCCATCAGTTGTCTATTTTATACATAGTATCAATAGTGTATATGTGTCAATCCCAATCTCCCAATTCCTCCCACCCCACCCCCTTCCCCCTTGATATCCATACATTTGTTCTCTACGTCTGCTTTGCAAATAAGGTCATCTATACCATTTTTCTAGATTCCACATATATGCGTTAATATACCATATTTGTTTTTCTCTTTCTGACTTACTTCACTCTTTATGACGCTCTCTAGGTCCATCTACATCTCTACAAATGACCCAATTTTGTTCCTTTTTATGGCTAACATTCCATTATATATATGTACCACATCTTCTTTATCCATTTCTCTGTTGATGGACATTTACGTTGCTTCCATGTCCTGGCTATTGTAAATAGTGCTATGAACATTGGGGTGCATGTGTCTTACTGAATTGGTTTTCTCAGGGTATATGCCCAGTAGTGGGATTGCTGGGTCATATGGTAGTTCTATTTTAGCTGTTTAAGGAACCTCGATACTGTTCTCAGTAGTGGCTGTATCAATTTACATTCCCACCAACACTGTATGAGGGTTCCCTTTTCTCCACACCTTCTCCAGCATTTATTCTTTGCAGTATTTTTGATCATGGCCATTCTGACCAGTGTGAGGTGATACCTCATTGCAGTTTTGATTTGCATTTCTCTAATAATTAGTGATGCTGAGCATCTTTTCATGTGTTTGTTGCCCATCTCTATGTCTTCTTTAGAGAAATGTCTATTTAGGTCTTCCACCCATTTTTGGATTGGGTTCTTTGTTTTTTTGATATTGAGCTGCATGAGCTGCTTGTATACGTGGAGATTAATCCTGTGTCAGTTGCTTCCTTTGTGAATATTTTCTCCCATTCTCAGGGTTGTCTCTTCATCTTGTTTATGGTTTCCTTTGCTGTGCAAAAGCTTATAAATTTAATCTTTTTTTTAACAACCTTATTGGAGTATAATTGCTTTACAATGGTGTGTTAGTTTCTGCTTTATAACAAAGTGAATCAGTTATACATATACATATGTTCCCATATCCCTTCCCTCTTGTCTCTCCCTCCCTACCACCCTCCCTATCCCACCCCTCTAGGTGGTCACAAATCACCGAGCTGATCCCCCTGTGCTATGCGGCTGCTTCCCACTAGCTATGTATTTTAATTTTGGTAGTGTATATATGTCCATGCCACTCTCTCACTTTGTCACAGCTTACCCTTCCCCCTCCCCATATCCCCAAGTCCATTCTCTAGTAGGTCTGTGTCTTTATTCCCATCTTGCCCCTAGGTTCTTCATGACCTTTTTTTTCTTTTTCTGAGATTCCATATGTATGTGTTAGCATACGGTATTTGTTTTTCTCTTTCTGACTTACTTCACTCTGTATGACAGACTCTAGGTCCATCCACCTCACTACAAATAACTCAATTTCGTTTCTTTGTATGGCTGAGTAATATTCCATTGTATATATGTGCCACATCTTCTTTATCCATTCATCTGTTGATGGACACTTAGGTTGCTTCCATGTCCAGGCTATTGTAAATAGAGCTGCAATGAACATTTTGGTACATGACTCTTTTTGAATTCTGGTTTTTTCAGGGTATATGCCCAGTAGTGGGATTGCTGGGTCGTATGGTATTTCTATTCCTAGTTTTTTAAGGAACCTCCATACTGTTCTCCATAGTGGCTGTATCAATTTACATTTGCACCAAAAGTGCAAGAGTGTTCCCTTTTCTCCACACCCTCTCCATCATTTATTGTTTCTAGATTTTTTGATGATGTCCATTCTGACCAGTGTGTTTCTCTAATGATTAATGATGTTGAGCATTCTTTCATGTGTTTGTTGGCAATCTCTATATCTTCTTTGGAGAAATGTCTATTTAGGTCTTCTGCCCATTTTTGGATTGGATTGTTTGTTTTTTGGATATTGAGCTGCATGAGCTGCTTGTAAATTCTGGAGATTAATCCTTTGTCAGTTGCTTCATTTGCAAATATTTTCTCCCATTCTGAGGGTTGTCTTTTCACCTTGTTTATGGTTTCCTTTGCTCTGCAAAAGCTTTTAGGTTTCATTAGGTCCCATTTGTTTATTTTTGGTTTTATTTCCACTTCTCTAGGAGGTGGGTCATAAAGGATCTTGCTGTGATTTATGTCATAGAGTGTTCTGCCTATGTTTTTCTCTAAGAGTTTGATAGTCTCTGGCCTTATATTTGGATCTTTAATCCATTTTGAGTTTATTTTTGTGTATGGTGTTAGGGAGTGTTCTAATTTCATACTTTTACATGTACCTGTCCAGTTTTCCCAGCACCACTTATTGAAGAGGCTGTCCTTTCTCCACTGTACATTCCTGCCTCCTTTATCAAAGACAAGGTGACCATATGTGTGTGGGTTTATCTCTGGGCTTTCTATCCTGTTCCATTGATCTATCTTTCTGTTTTTGTGCCAGTACCATACTGTCTTGATTACTGTAGCTTTGTACTATAGTCTGAAGTCAGGGAGCCTGATTGCTCCAGCTCCACTTTTCGTTCACAAGATTGCTTGACCTATTCGGGGTCGTTTGTGTTTCCATACAAATTGTGAAATTTTTTGTTCTAGTTCTGTGAAAAATGCCAGTGGTAGTTTGATAGGGATTGCATTAAATGTGTAGATTGCTTTGGGTAGTAGAGTCATTTTCACAATGTTGATTCTTCCAATCCAAGAACGTGGTATATCTCTCCATCTGTTTGTATCATCTTTAATTTCTTTCATCAGTGTCTTATAATTTTCTGCATACAGGTCTTTTGTCTCCTTAGGTAGGTTTATTCCTAGATATTTTATTCTTTTGGTTGCAATGGGAAATGGGAGTGTTTTCTTAATTTCACTTTCAGAATTTTCATCATTAGTGTACAGGAATAGCAGAGATTTCTGTGCATTAATTTTGTATCCTGCTACATTACCAAATTCATTGATTAGCTTTAGTAGTTTTCTGGTAGCATCTTTAGGATTCTCTGTGTATAGTATCATGTCATCTGCAAACAGTGACAGCTTTACTTCTTCTTTTCCAACTTGGATTCCTTTTATTTCCTTTTCTTCTCTGATTACTGTGGCTAAAACTTCCAAAACTATGTTGAATAAGAGTGGTGAGAGTGGGCAACCTTGTCTTGTTCCTCGTCTTAGTGGAAATTCTTTCAGTTTTTCACCATTGAGGATGATGTTGGCTGTGGGTTTGTCATATATGACCTTTATTATGTTGAGAAATGTTCCCTCTATGCCGTTCTGCAGGGTTTTTTATCATAAATGGGTGTTGAATTTTGTCAAAAGCTTTCTCTGCATCTATTGAGATGATCATACAGTTTTTCCCCTTCAATTTGTTAATATGGTATATCACGTTTATTGATTTGCATATATTGAAGAATCCTTGCATTCCTGGAATAAACCCCACTTGATCAGGGTGTAAGATCCTTTTAATGTGTTGTTGGATTCTGTTTGCCAGTATTTTGTTGAGGATTTTTGCATGTATGTTCATCAGTGATATTAGCCTGTAGTTTTCTTTCTTTGTGACATCTTTGTTGGTTTTTGTATCAGGGTGATGGTGGCCTCGTAGAATGAGTTTGGGAGTGTTCCTCCCTCTGCTATATTTTGGAAGAGTTTGAGAAGGATAGGTGTTAGCTCTTCTCTAAATGTGTGATAGAATTCGCCTGTGAAGCCATCTGGTCCCGGGCTTTTGTTTGTTGGAAGATTCTTAATCACAGTTTCAATTTCAGTGCCTGTGATTTGTCTGTTCATATTTTCTATTTATTCCTGGTTCAGTCTCGGCAGATTGTGCATTTCTAAGGATTTGTCCATTTCTTCCAGGTTGTCCATTTTATTGGCATAGAGTTGCTTGTAGTAATCTCTCATGATCTCTTGTATTTCTGCAGTGTCAGTTGTTACTTCTCCTTTTTCATTTCTAATTCTATTGATTTGAGTCTTCTCCCTTTTTTTCTTGATGAGTCTGGCTAATGGTTTATCAATTTTGTTTATCTTCTCAAAGAACCAACTTTTAGTTTTATTGATCTTTGCTGTCGTTTCCTTCATTTCTTTTTCATTTATTTCTGATCTAATCTTTATGATTTCTTTCCTTCTGCTAACTTTGGGGTTTTTTTTGTTTTTCTTTCTCTAATTGCTTTAGGTGCAAGGTTAGGTTGTTTGTTTGAGATGTTTCCTATTTCTTACAGTAGGATTGTATTGCTATAAACTTCCCTCTTAGAACTGCTTTTGCTGCATCCCATAGGTCTTGGGTCATCGTGTTTTCATTGTCATTTGTTTCTAGGTATTTTTTGATTTCCTCTTTGATTTCTTCAGTGATCACTTGGTTATTAAGTAGTGCATTGTTTAGCCTCCATGTGTTTGTAATTTTTACAGATCTTTTCCTGTAATTGATATCTAGTCTCATAGCGTTCTGGTTGGAAAAGATACTTTATACGGTTTCAATTTTCTTCAATTTACCAAGGCTTGATTTGTGACCCAAGATATGATCTATCCTGGAGAATGTTCCATCAGCACTTGAGAAAAATGTGTATTCTGTTGTTTTTGGATGGAATGTTCTATAAATATCAATTAAGTCCATCTTGTTTAATGTATCACTTAAAGCTTGTGTTTCTTTATTTATTTTTATTTTGGATGATCTGTCCATTGGTGAAAGTGGGGTGTTAAAGTCCCCTACTATTTTTGTGTTACTGTCAGTTTCCCCTTTTATGGCTGTTAGCATTTGCTTTATGTATTGAGGTGCTCCTATGTTGGGTGAATAAATATTTACAATTGTTATATGTTCTTCTTGGATTGATCCCTTGATCATTATATAGTGTCCTTCTTTGTCTCTTCTAATAGTCTTTATTTTAAAGTCTATTTTGTCTGATATGAAATTGCTACTCCAGCTTTCTTTTGATTTCCATTTGCAAGGAATATCTTTTTCCATCCCCTCACTTTCAGTCTGTATGTGTCCCTAGGTCTGAAGTGGGTCTCTTGTAGACAGCATATATATGGGTCTTGTTTTTGTATCCATTCAGCCAGTCTGTGTCTTTTGGTGGGAGCATTTAATCCATTTACATTTAAGGTAATTATCGATATGTATGTTCCTATTCCCATTTTCTTAATTGTTTTGGGTTTGTTATTGTAGGTCTTTTCCTTCTCTTGTGCTTCTTGCCTAGAGAAGTTCCTTTAGCATTTGTTGTAAAGCTGGTTTGGTGGTGCTGAACTCTCTCAGCTTTTCCTTGTCTGTAAAAGTTTTAATTTCTCTGTCAAATCTGAATGAGATCCTTGCTGGGTAGAGTAATCTTGGTTGTAGGTTTTTCTCCTTCATCACTTTGCATATGTCCTGCCTCTCCCTTCTGGCTTGCAGAGTTTCTGCTGAAAGATCAGCTATTAACCTTATGGAGATTCCCTTGTGTGTTATTTGTTGTTTTTCCCTTGCTGCTTTTAATATGTTTTCTTTGTATTTAATTTTTAATAGTTTGATTAATATGTGTCTTCGCTTGTTTCTCCTTGGATTTATCCTGTATGGGATTCTCTGTTCTTCCTGGACTTGATTAACTATTTCCTTTCCCATATTAGGGTAGTTTTCAACTATAATCTCTTCAAATATTTTCTCAGTCCCTTTCTTTTTCTCTTCCTCATCTAGGACCCCTATAATTTGAATGTTGGTGCATTTAATGTTGTCCCAGAGGTCTCTGAGACTGTCCTAAGTTCTTTTCATTCTTTTTTCTTTATTCTGCTCTGCAGTAGTTATTTCCACTATTTTATCTTCCAGGTCACTTATCCGTTCTTGTGCCTCAGTTATTCTGCCATTGATTCCTTCTAGAGAGTTTTTAATTTCATTTATTGTGTTGTTCATCATTGTTTGTTTGCTCTTTAGTTCTTCTAGTTCCTTGTTAAACGTTTCTTGTATTTTCTCCATTCTATTTCCAAGATTTTGGATCATCTTTACTATAATTACTCTGAAGTCTTTTTCAGGTAGACTGCCTGTTTCCTCTTCATTTGTTTGGTCTGGTGGGTTTTTACCTTGCTCCTTCATCTGCTGTGTGTTTTTCTATCTTCTCATTTGGCTTAACTTACTGTGTTTGGGGTCTCCTTTTTGCAGGCTGCAGGTTCGTAGTTCCCTTTGTTTTTGGTGTCTCTCCCCAGTGGCTAAGGTTGGTTCAGTGGGTTGTGTAGGCTTCCTGGTGGAGGGGACTAGTGCCTGTGTTCTGGTGGATGAGGCTGGATCTTGTCTTTCTGGTGGACAGGTCCACGTCTGGTAGTGTGTTTTGGGGTGTCTGTGGCCTTATTATGATTTTAGGCAGCCTCTCTGCTAATGGATGTGGCTGTGTTCTTGTCTTGCTAGTTGTTTGGCATAGGGTATCCAGCATTGTAGCTTGCTGGTCGTTGAGTGAAGCTGGGTGTTGGTGTTGAGATGGAGATTTCTGGGATATGTTTGCCGTTTGATATTACGTGGAGCCGGGAGGTCTCTTGTGGACCAGTGTCCTGAAGTTGGCTCTCCCACCTCAGAGGCACAGCACTGACTCCTGGCTGGAGCACCAAGAGCCTTTCATCCATACGGCTCAGAATAAAAGGGAGAAAAAATAGAAAGTACGAAAGAGGATGAAATAAAATAAAATTAAATAAAGTAAAATAAAATAGTTATTAAAATAAAAAATAATTATTAAGAAAAAGTTTTAAAACGTAAAAAAACAAAAGAAAACAACGGACAGACAGTCCCCTAGGACAAATGGTGAAAGTAAAGTTATACAGACCAAATCACACACAGAAGCATACACATACACACTTACAGAAAGTTAAAAAGCGAAAAAAAAATATATATATATATATATCATTGCCCCCAAAGTCTACCTCCTCAATTTGGGATGATTTGTTGTCTATTCAGGTATTCAGGTATACAGGTATTCCACAGATGCAGGGTACATCAAGGTGATTGTGGAGATTTAATCCGCTACTCCTGAGGCTGCTGGGAAAAATTTCCCTTTCTCTTCTTTGTTCGCACAGCTCCTGGGGTTCAGCTTTGGATTTGGACCCGCCTCTGCATGTAGGTTGCCTGAGGGCGTCTGTTCTTCACTCAGACAGGATGGGGTTAAAGGAGCAGCTGCTTCGGGGGCTCTGGCACACTCAGGCTGGGAGGATGGAGGGGTACAGATGCGGCGGCAGAGGCCAGTGTGACATTGCACCAGCCTGAGGCGCGCCGTGCGTTCTCCCAGGGAAGTTGTCCCTGGATCACGGGACCCTGGCAGTGGTGGGTTGCACAGGCTCCCGGGAGGCGCGGTGTGGAGAGTGACCTGTGCTCGTACACAGGCTTCTTGGTGGCGGCAGCAGCAGCCTTAGCGTCCCATGCCCGTCTCTGGGGTCCGCGCTGCTCGCGCCTATCTCTGGAGCTCCTTTAAGCAGTGCTCTTAATCCCCTCTCCTCGTGCACCAGGAAACAAAGAGGGAAGAGAAAGTCTCTTGCCTCTTCAGCAGTTCCAGACCTTTTCCTGGTCTCCGTCCTGGCTAGCTGTGGCACACTAGCCCCTTTCAGGCTGTGTTCACGCAGCCAACCCCTGTCCTCTCCCTGCGATCCGACCGAAGCCCGAGCCTCAGCTCCCAGCCCTGCACATCCCAGCAGGTGAGAAGACAAGCCTCTCGGGCTGGTGAGTGCTGGTCGGCACCGGTCCTCTGTGCGGGAATCTCTCTGCTTTACCCTCCGCACCCCTGTTGCTGTGCTCTCCTCCGCGGCTCCGAAGCTTCCCCTCTCCGCCACCCACAGTCTCTGCCCGCAAAGGGGCTTAGTAGTCTGTGGAAACCTTTCCTCCTTCACAGCTCCCTCCCACTGCTGCAGGTCCCGTCCCTATTCTTTGTCTCTGTTTTTTCTTTTTTCTTTTGCCCTACCCAGGTACGTGGGGAGTTTCTTGCCTTTTGGGAGGTCTGAGGTCTTCTGCCAGCATTCAGTAGATGTTCTATAGGAGCAGTTCCACCTGTAGTTGTATTTCTGATGTATCTGTGGGGAGGAAGGTGATCTCCGCGTCTTACTCTTCTGCCATCTTGAACCTGCCTAATCTTCTTTTAAAAAATTACAGTCCATCTCCTCTTACTAGAAATGTGTCATGAGTGCCAAGACTTTGTTGAAATTCTTAGTATCAAGAAGACTGTCTGACACATAGTAGGTGTTCAATGGATATTTGCTGAATGAATAAAAGATTCTGTTCTGCATTCCACACTACAAAACTTACATAATGTATAGACATAGCAATTCTTTCAAGTAGCTTAAGGTCTAGTTGAGAATATAAGACATATATATACTTGTAAAATAACCAGGCAATCCATAGTTAACTTACAAGTGTTTAACCAGTGCATGTTAAATAGCCTGCAGATATTGTAGTATGGGTAGGATTTGACTAGGTGGAGAGAAGAGCACCTCCTGTACATGAGATTAGGCAAGAAGAGATGTGTGCAGAGTGGAATCAGTAGGGCAACCGTGTGGAGGGGCACTGACCTGCCTGCCATTACCAAGATACCTTCTCCCTAGAGGAGGAGCAAATCTTACAAGGAAGAAGAGCAAATCCCATGACGATTGGTGTCTCCTCGGGCTGTTAACCCAGCACACTACCCTATGTTCTCACAATAAGGGGTTACCTAAAGCATTTACTGTCATACATATCAAGGAGTAGAATCAGCCCTCTCTTCACCAACCTCTGATGAGAGGTTCAGCAATTTTCAAATGATCTATGAAAGTAGGAAGTGATGTCGGCCACTTGAGGGATGGAGGATTGTGCCAGAGACTTTGCATCTGGGAAATGAAACATAAATCAGGCCTCTTCATATTTATTACACTTACATTTCTAAAAGTTATTACAAACCTGTGATTAGACTGTTGCTGGCTTCAGGGATTTTCTGTCAAGGGGAGGGCTTAGTAAAGTAATTATTTGAGGGAAGCAGAGGGCTCATGATATACAGTACAATCCTCAGGCTATTTTTGAGTGCTTATTTTAGATAACTTTGTTACTAAAAAAAATAGTCTGAAATTTAAGGCAAGTGAATAGGGCAATAACAAATTTTGCTGGTGTAAGAAACCATTTAACTACACTACCTTTTAATCTTCCTTTGTGAGTCTATATCAGCTCACCATTGTGCCTATCTTACCTGTAGTGAATCATTCCTCCCTAATGTGCTAAATAGCCTAAATTTCATTACCAGTTTTAATAAACTTTTTCTTATAAGCTTTTGTATTGGTTTGGACTGGTCTAAATATCGATATGCCTTTCAAACTTTTGAATTGATTGAAACTTGTGTCTAAATATCAGTGGGGTAAGAGTTGTGTTTCAACAACCTCTTTGCTATTATTAACTATTTTTTTTTTTGCTAGATCACTCCCCTCTGTAAAATCAAGTCACACATAAAAACCCAATTTGGACTTTAAGCAATTGACTGACAAAGTAAATACCCATGGGGTTGGGGGGGGGGCATTCATTTTCATTGTTTCTGTTACAGCTCAAAAAAGGACATATTCTTCACTTTCTTACCATGTATTTTTCATGTTTCAACTTTAGTAATTTTTAGTCCATGTGTTTATTCAACAAATATTTTCTGAAAATCTGCCTTGTGTCCAACATATGCAGGTGATGACGATACCATGATAAACTGACAGCATATCACTGCCCATTTTGAGATTATACTGTTGTGGAAGGTGGGGAAAATAAAAAATGAAATAAATAGGATGCTGAGACAGAGAATAAGGGGAGGTGGGCTGCTACATACTTTATGGAAAATGACATTGAAGCTTAGACTTCAAGGTGAAGAATCAGAGGGGAAATATTCTGGTAGCAGACAAGCAGTAGGGAGAATATGAGTTACTTTAATGAGGCCAAGTAGCTGGAGATTAAATATGTAGCTGGAGGTTATGGCCCCAAATCTACAGTTGACCTTTTCAATATCTTTTTCTTTATAATTTTGGATTTTATCTGAGGATGACTACAACTCAGATGAATAATAGTTGAATATCCATTTCTGAGGCTCTTTTCTTTCTATCCAGGTCATGCTGGTGGAAGTGGAAAGACTAATTCATAAACTGTACTGTGTGTTCAACAGATTGGAAAGTCACACAGCTGAAGAATATGTTCAATCTCCACCCAAAGATAAGCATCAAAATCAAATTTAAAGCTCAGAAGGTATGCTAACAGTAGATATTGTCCCCAGCTTAGGAGCTACAATAAAAATTACATAAAAATAATACTGATTAACAATTTGAAATTTATTAACATCCTGAAATATTAAAGGAGATATTTTCTAGGTTTTGACTGCTTGCAGGTGTCCAGCATGTGGAACTCGCTGAAGGAACAGACAGGGTGAAAAGGTCCCAAAGAGAAACAAGAGTTTGATTCAAACTTCAGAAATGATTAGTACCAGGATAGCTAGTCAGGGCACTTAAGCAGATGTTGAATGTTACAGAACCAGAAGAAGAGAGTAATAGTTCTAAGACAGCAGTCACCCTGAATTAGAATGATTCCCATCTATAAGCAGAATTGTAAGATTGCCCCCAGTATTCTCAAAACCTGGCAAAGCATATCTTCTTCCAGTTATCTAACCAAACAGTAATCTAGGTACTGCCATGAAGGGATTGTGCTGATGTAATTAAGGTTCCAAATCAGTTGACTTTAAGATAGGAAGGTTATCTGAGTTGTCCTGACTTAATCACATTGAGTTTTTGAAAGCAGAGAGTTTTTTATGGCTGGTGGCTGAGGGGGAAGTCAGAGATTCAGAGTACTAGAGGGACTCCCTACATAAGAAGTTCTCCACTGCTGGCTTGAAGATGAAAAGACTGTATGTCAAGGAATGTGTGGGCCCCCTGGTCAACAGTCAGGGGGACTGTCCTACAGGGACTCCTGTTCTACAACCAGAAGGAAATGAATTCTGCCAATAACCTGAATAAGCTTGGAAGAGGACCCCAGCCTCAGATGATACAGCAACTGCAGCCCACACCTGGATTTCAGTCACATGAGACTCTGAGCAAAGAACCCAGTGTCATGCCAGATTCCTGGCACAGAAGAAATGGTGATATAAAAGTGTAATTTGTTCTAAACACTTACATTTGTGGCAATTTGCTACATAGCAACAGAAAACTAAAACACCTTCATCTCAAAGGGTTCAGGTAGAAGAAGCCAGAGTGGTCATTAGTGAGACCACTGGTTCCCAAAAAGAGGCAACCTGGAAGGCAGATGTATACTAAGGAGGGTGATCAGACAGAGAAAAGAAAAATCAGAGCTCCAAGCAAAAGCTAAATCCTATCAACTAATCACAGAAAAGCCAGGGAATTCTGAAATTCTGGGACTATAAAAATATCCAAAACCAACTTTTAGTACACCAGATCCCAAGCTCTGCTGGCAAAGAATCTTCAAGAAGATGGGATGGGGAAGTGAAGAGAGGACAACACAGGAACTCAACCATGAGAGAAATCCGGCAGGTCAAAGTCTGGCTACAGGATCCATCCACAAGTGGATTCAGCTATACTGACACTGAGAGAGCAGAGACAGGAACCAGAAAGTCTCAGTTTCAGCTCTAAACCCAATTTACTGTGTGATTCAATCACGACTGGGCTCCTAAATTCTCCTAAGAAGGGAGAGAACAGATAATATGACCACTTCTGGTTCTAACAGGCTACAATGCTAAAACTAGGAATAAAGGGTCTGATGAACCTGTCTCCCTCCATTACTACATTTTAGGCATCCAGATTATTGTTTTAGTTCAAGGAGCAAAAAAGGAAGTAAGACATTTGCTACCAGAGCCTAAATGTAGAGGGCCAAGTTTTGTATAATGAGACCTCTAGTGGGAGCTGGGAAGAAAGTAGTAAAGGTGAGTACAACTTCATATTTTGTAAGCTTTCATAATAGCTATCTAAAAACCAGCAGGTCTCAGACAACATGTGAAGACAAAAAAATAAAACCTAAAATTTTCAGTTATATTTGGATGTGCATGAAGTTAAACACGTGTATAAGAAAGGCCCTGCTGCTCACAGCAGCCTCTTATGACCATTTTTTAAATATCTGATAGGAATAATCGTACCTGGACCAAAAGCTTACGCAGCATATTTCAATTTAGGATAAAAGCTGTTTCCAGACTAATATGAGCTTCATAGTATGCAGAAAATTACAAAAGATGTAATTTATGTCATTATTTGTATTTAATGTCATGAATGCCATTTGGGGATACAGAGAACTGGTTGTGCCTTCAGGATGTCACTATTAAAACCCAATTCAGAAAAATGGATGAGCATATTAGCTGGATATATTTTTCAGTAAGTTCATGCTCTTAGTTTCAATGAATAAAGCTAAAGTTTGTTGTTGTTGTTACCATCTTTATTGGAGTATAATTGTTTTACAATGGTGTGTTAGTTTCTGCTGTATAACAAAGTGAATCAGCTATACATATACATATATAGCCATATCTCCTCCCTCTTGCATCTCCCTCCCACCCTCCCTATCCCACACCTCTAGGTGGTCACAAAGCACCGAGCTAATCTCCCTGTGCTATGTGGCTGCTTCCCACTAACTATTTTACATTTGGTAATGTATATATTTCAGTGCCACTCTCTCACTTCGTCCCAGCTTACCCTTCCCCCTTATGGACAACCTGGAAGAAATGGAAAAATTCTTAGAAAAGTACAAACTTCCAAGACTGAACCAGGAAGAAATAGAAAATATGAACAGACCAATCACAAGCACAGAAATTGAAACTGTGATTAAAAATCTTCCAGCAAACACAAGCCCAAGACCAGATGCTTCACAGGTGAATTCTATCAAACATTTAGAGAAGAGCTAACACCCATTCTTCTCAAACTCTTCCAAAATATAGCAGAGGAAGGAACATTCCCAAACTCATTCTACAAAGCCACCATCACCCTGATACCAGAACCAGACAAAGATGTCACAAAGAAAGAAAACTACAGGCCAATATCACTGATGAACATAGATGCAAAAATCCTCAACAAAATACCAGCAAACAGAATCCAACAGCACATTAAAAGGATCACACACCATGATCAAGTGGGTTTTATCCCAGGAATGCAAGGATTCTTCAATATACGCAAATCAATCAATGTGATACACCATATTCACAAACTGAAGGATAAAAACCATATGATAATCTCAATAGATGCAGAAAAACTTTCAACAAAATTCAACACCGATTTATATTAAAAACTCTCCAGAAAGTGGACATAGAAGGAACCTACCTCAACCATATATGACAAACCCACAGCCAGCATCATTCTCAATGGTGAAAAACTGAAACCATTTCCATTAAGATCAGGAACAAGACAAGGATGTCCACTCTCACTGCTGTTATTCAACATAGTTTTGGAAGTTTTAGTCACAGCAATCAGAGAAGAAAAAGAAATAAAAGGAACCCAAATCACAAAAGAAGAAGTAAAGCTGTCACTGTTTCAGATGACATGATACTATACATAGAGAATCCTAAAGATGCTACCAGATGGCTACTAGATCTAATCAATGAATTTGGTAAAGTAGCAGGATACAAAATTAATGCACAGAAATCTCTTGCATTCCTATACATTAACGACGAAAAATCTGAAAGAGAAATTAAGGAAACAATCCCACTTACCACTGCAACAAAAAGAATAAAATACCTAGGAATAAACCTTCCTAAGGAGACAAAAGACCTGTATGCAGAAAACTGTAAGACACAGGTGAAAGAAATTAGAGACGATACAAACAGATGGAGAGATATACCATGTTCTTGGACTGGAAGACTCAACATTGTGAAAATGACTCTACTACCCAAAGCAATCTACAGATTCAAAGCTAAAGTCTTCATACATACACTTTGTTTTTACCAACATAGGGGAAATATTCCATGAGAAGAGATGCTTTCTTTTCTGAGAATTGCTTCCTGTTACATTTTTGCATTTGCTGCTCTCTTAGGGCCAGTTTCAACATAAGTCATTGGTACAGAAGGAGTGCTCCTGTTGGGATTCCTTTAAATGGGTCCAGATGGTACTCTCAGTCTATAAGTGGCATTACCAGCTTTCAAAAAGAAAGGTTTTATTCTCTTTCATTTCTTTCCTGTTATAAGCCACTAACCCTTTTAGTTAACTCAACATCTGAATTTCTATAAACTTCATTTTTTACTCCTCAAAATATCATCCATTGTAGTAGTCATCAAAAATAGGATATAAACAGAAAATATTCCTGATGTCAGACAATGAATTGGTTACCAAGAAAACTCCAGTTTTCTGTAAGGAGTAACATTTACCATCATCTTTTAATCAGAACCAGCAATTTGCTCAATAACAGAACATCTAAATCCACTGGAGTGAATTTGTATCCCAGAAGATTTAGACCTCTTTCAGTAAGTTGAATAGGTCCATCTTTAGGTCCTACAAGAACCTGGCCTTAACAAATTTGGCAAGTCACAGGGTTTCTGTTTTTGTTTTGCTTTTAATTACAACTCAGAAAAAAAAAAATATGTAGGAAAGAAAAGAAATGAGGGAGAAACAAAAAGTCTCTAAATGGTTATGGTGGGTAATATGGTAGGTACATTATTACATAATATATATTTTCTAAAATATCCCTATAAAATTATTGTGCAAATGGTGTCAAATTTAAAGTCATGCTTTAATAAATTATGCTACTCTGTCCCTAGATTAATCTAAATACAAAATAAAACTGCCTGATATGTTTAACTTTTCGTCATGATTCTAAGATAGAATCCTCACCCACAAGTCAACTGATGACTATAATCAGAATATTTAATTCAAGAGAAAAGTTATAATCCTAGATTCCCATGTTTCTTACAGGATTGACTAATATTGTGGGGGTGGGGAAAAATACTGAGGTAAATCTAGGCTAAATCTAGCGCTAAAGAACAACATAAACATTTATTCAGTGAAAAGATTTACTTTAGAATTAACAGAAGGGATAACATTTTTTGAAACCAACTAAAATCAAAGCAGAACAAACCCTTCTTCTTGAAGAAATGAGAACTTCCTATCAGCAATTATAAAAACAATAACACTGACCTTGAATCAGCCTTACAGGTCTTTGTACACAATTATATTATCAGCTTTATGAATTTTCAGTTGCTATCTCAGCCAAAACACATAAATGCAGAGTTGGTCAGTAATAGGAAGATGGCTACTTTAACAGCTTTCACTGAAAGAGGCATTTGAGAAAGTACACATTCCACCAGCTTTTCCCATGTTAAAAATGACAGCTTTTTCAAATCCTGCTTAGCACACCTTAGACAAAGGCTTAATGACATCTCAAGTAAACAATAAAAATTCAAAATCAAGTCAGTCAAAACTAGAAATAATTTAAATAAATTTTATCTGCAATTTAAATAAACTATATTTCCATCAGTCTGCTGCAAGGTTTTTATACCAGGAAATTTTTTAAATTAAATATTGGAATTCGAAGTAAACTCTGGAAATTTTTTTCTCATCTTGAGTATATAATTTCACTGCCTCTTCTGTATCTTAAATATAACAGCTAGCAACAGCAGAGAAAGCCAGTGAAAAAAGTCCTTGTGTGTGGTTACTGTAATTAAAAGATTCAATATCTATTACCGCCAGCCAGGTATCATAGCAACCCTGTATTGCTGAAAACGCTAGAAAAATCTTCAAAATCAGCAAGACTCTGCTTTAGGGAAATCTTCAACAACACGGGGGACATTACTGGCTGTCAACATCTGTGGGTGTTGCCATGGGCACAGCCACAAAGAACCCTGCCATCTGTACAAAAAGGTACACACACAGAGAAGATGGGAGGACACAGAAGATAAACTGATAAGAGAATCAAAAAGAAGAAATAATTTCACTGGCAGTATACAATAGGCACACAATTTTGAGTCCATGTTTTACACTAATTCTTTTCTATTGTAGCTGGAGAATCCAAATTCAACTTAACTGTAATTGTGACTAAACATGAACCAGGGGGTGGAAATAATATCCTAAAACTCTGCACTTGTACCATTTATCACAAGTCTTAATTTGAAACTCAAAGTGAATTACATTTAAAATAATACTTAAACTTCCACTTATAAACCCTTGATAGTTGTTTATAAATCTACAGAAGAGAAAAGAACAGGTTACCATGAACAAGAACCCAATATTGATTTTTCGGCAGTGCAGTAAGGCATCTCCATTCTATTTGGCTGCTGTCAAAGCCACTCTTTAACAGCTGGAGTCAAATTGCACTATTTACAGAAAGAGCCCTTGTCAAGTGGACCATAAGTAGCCTAACAATACGCTATTCAAATGGCACTTTGCCACACAAATTGCTGACTTGATGAATAACCTATGTCAATGACTAAGGCTAATATAAAAGTTTCATTTTTATGAGAGGTTTTACATTCACACATTAAGTAAGCTTTCTTTGAAGAACTATTAGGCTATATATTTCAGGACTTTGGACGCTGAAAATAATTAAAATCTGTTTAAATACATCAAGGGAACTTGACAACATTAATATGGATCTGGTGTTAACTACATTTGTCACACGAGTCAGAACAGTGCCCTTCTGTTTCTGGCACTCCCCACCGGCACGTGCAGCACAAAGCCGGACTCAGACCAGCCGCGTACCATGAAATAGGAGCATTCTCCTTTTGTGCCTCTGATTTACATGGCCAGCGAATGTTTAGATACAAGCCCGGCTTTGAAGTACTGTGAGGAAATTCAGGGTTGCTTCTGTGTGCGCGGCGGACAGCTGGAGTCATTTAATGGTGTGGGGTTCCTACTTTTCATAGTGACTCTGAGACCTCCTGAATTAGTTTTGGAACAAAGCTGTGATATGCTTTTCAGAGTTTTCCTCAACACTGAGGGAAGTTTGTATCAAAAATGCTTAAACTCATGCCACAAAGTAAGAAAAGGGATATCCTTTATAAAACAGCTACAAAAAATTGCGTATTACAGAAATTTTTTTGACTTATAGTAGTTAAAATTACCATATAAAATGCTTATGAGAAATGGTTACACTGTCAAAAACTTGCACCACTTCACATGTGTTTCAAAAAGCAAATTGACTTCTATATTTCTCTATTGTATATTTCTCTATACTATCTCACTAGGACAGGTGATATCATTTAGGCACTAAGTTTTGAGTTGGGATTCACTAAATCAAAATACTTAAAACAAAAATCTTAATCCAATGTTAACAGAGAGAAATTTCTATATTTTCATGAAGGGCTGGCATGTCTAATAATAAAAATCTGTTTTCTTTTAAAATTATATAAAATTGATGCAAAATATTGTCTACATTAGAAACAATAGGCATATGCTGTTTATTACATTAAAAAGAATACTGAAAATTAACTACTAATCAAAAATGTGAAAATTATCATTCTATATTCAGGATTTATCCCTATATAACTCAATTGTTTTCAAATAAATATTATTTGTTCTTTTTGTAATAATTCAATTTTGATAATATAGATAGTTTAATGAAAACTGAGTTAATCTGCAACATGCAATATTGCCACAGTGAATTATTATTTCATATTGATACATGTAAATTTGCAGGTGAAATTTTCAAATTGCACAATTAAGAAGCTACTCTAGTTCCATTTTGGTTATGTTTTTGTTTCATAAAATGTAAAAGAACTAATGTTGCATTCCAATAAAGTAATATGTAGTAGTGGGATCTGATTTTCTATTGGTGGCCTACCAGTACACCATCTGTGTTTTACAAGAGGTAGCAGGATAAAGCTGTAATAAGATTTTTCAGCAAATGGCACCAAACAGGCATAACTCTAAGGTCAACTAAAGGTTAAAAAAATACAAACATATTTCTAGAAAGCGCAACTGGAACGTAAATAAATGTAAATGCATTATTTATAATCAATTTTATATATTTAGATAATGATGCATGTATAAGTGCTTTATTTAAAGAAAATTTCATTTTAAAACATGTTGCTTGGATTAGGAAGCATAATGTACACATTTGTTTTCCACAAAGGGCAGATTTTCAAACACATCAATTTCATGAATGCTGTCAGGAAACAGACTTGATACAAGGGCTTTTGGATTACATTCCTCATAGTGCAGAAGTTGGGATAAGTTGCTTTATTAAAAATTTAGATATCTAGGGAGGGGGTAGGTATTGGCTATTTTGCTAGTTCCTCCAAGTACCTCATGATTTCCAAGTCTAGAGAGGACTGACTAGATCAGAAATTGGCAAATAATGGCCAGCGAGTATCAAATGTGGTCCACTGCTTGTTTTTGTAAATAAAGTTTTATCAAAACACAACCACACTCATTTGTTTAAGTATGGTCTGTGGTGGCTTCTGTACTCCAACAGCAGAAATGAATGGTTGCAACAGCAAAAATACGGCCTGCAAAGCCTAAAATATTTACCATCTGGTCCTTTACAAAAAAGTTTGCTTATCCCTGGTCTAGTTCAACATTTGTCCAACATAAATAAAATGCAAACTGCATGTGTAATTTTAAACTGCCTAGTAGCCATATTGAAAAACATAGAAAGAAACAGGTTCAATTGGTTTTAATAATATATTTTATTTAAGCCTATATATCCAAAACATCATTTTAACATGTGCTGTTAGCCAAATTTCAAGTGCTCCATAGCCATTTATGGTTAATGGCTGCCATATTAAACCATGTAACTCTAAAAAAGCAACCAGGGGGAGCTGTTGGGGACCCATTCTACAGAAAATCAGGTTATTTTTTTAAAAGGCATTTCCAGAACATTACAATGGGTCTAAATTGTGGCAGTTAAAATAATCCTGTTTATTTTTTTACTCATTTTACAGACAAGAAGTGTGGAAAAAGAATTTAAAACCAACCAACAGAATAATAGAGAAAAAAGACCTTCCCTCGTTAAAATCTGATGAGGTAATGAAGAGTTCTGCCATGTAAAGATGATTTTAGTAAGGTTGTTTATTTTCTACTTTGAAGCTAAATTCCTCCCACTGCAATTTAAACAGTTTTTATCTTGTTTTATCCTCAGCAGAATCTGAGAAAAGCAGTTCCCCATCACTAATATGATATTGTATTCCTTTAAATCCTTTAAGACTCTGGTCCTCTCCTACCCCAAAGATTTTTCTTTGCCTAGCTGCACAAATTCAACTCCTTTGGCCTTTCTAATTGGACCCGTTTTTTAAATGTTTTATTGTATTTGTTGTTCTCTTTAAAACCTTCTCCTAAATCTATATGCACTCTTCAAATGCAAGAAGGAAAAGTGGACACAGCATCCTAATAAATGCAAAGTATTGCCAAACACAAAGAGCTCACCACACAGATATTACATGCTATTCTTCCTTTTAAACAGTTCATGCTACCATTCGAAAATATTTCACTTGTCTCTCACTGAAGTCCATACCAAAAAATTCTGAAACACAGAGTAACCCTACATTGTTCCAAATTTTACAGGCTTATTGTCCCTCATTTTTCCCAGCTCTGAAATAAGTGTGATTCCTCTTCTATAAATCTGATTTTTTTTCTTATGAAAACTAATGAAGCATTTTACTATATTAACAAAAAGGAGAATGGAGAATTTATAAGCATTCTTGAAATTTTATGCTTATCAAATTCATAAATAAAAGATTAAGATAAAACAATCTTAAAGGCTTAAGTCTAAGACGGTGAGAAGAAGATATGCAGTACATAATTGGAGAAGATATAACCTAGGAGAAGCACAAATAAAAATAGCTCTACTCAACAGTAAGCTCAATAATAAGAGAAATAAAGTACATAGAACAAAGGAGGTGATAGTCTTGTCTAATTCAATTCTCCACCTCTGTAGAGAGTAAAAGTTGGAAATTGCAGTCATCTAAGGTAAAGGGCAGCAGCTAGGAAATGAAGTTGGAATCAGCCTAAGAGTAGGAAAACAAGACCCCGGCATTTTATTGCCTCCTGGAGTCAAGAAAGAAACAAAATTATATAAAGAAAATGAAATCTATATATACTATTATCACTACCTAAAGGGTAGCTCTGAGGTCCTGCAAGAAACAGCAGTCAGTTTACCTTCTGGGAACTAAGCTAGTAAAATAGGTACTTGATGAATGAGATTTGCTCTTGCAGACCTTAGGCATATGACATGCACGAGTCAAGAGACATATCCAAGTTCTCATCCACTATTCTAGCATATAATTTCCACTATAAAATACAAATTCTATTGTGAAAGAAAAGCAACAAAGCCGCATTAAGATGGGAATGCTTGGCAGTCAGCTGGGCTCACTCACTGGGCTTTATTTACCCCAACTTTAAAATATGTAATACAAGTGTGGTTCTGTCTCCCACTTTAGGAGACTAAGACCCTATCACTTTCAACTTCAGTTGTGAATGTTAAAAAATTTCATCATATTGATATAATTGTCCTTATAAAACATGACTTCCTGAGAATTCCCTGGTGGTCCAGTGGTTAGGACTCCGAGCTTCCACTGCAGGGGCCACAGATTGGAATCTAAGGTCCCACATGCCACACAGCATAGCCAAAAGAAAAAAAACCATGACTTCTTCTTTCAAGTTAAGAACATGAAAAACAGATTTGGAAAATCCAAAAACAATTAGACTAAATGAGAAAAGGAAAGAAAGGGGAAAAAAAGCTGCAGCCTAATCACTGGTTTTAACATCTGCAGGAGAAAGCATAAACAAAAGTAGCTGGCCTAAAGAGAGAAATCCAAAATTTAGAAATTTTTCAATGTATATCAGCCTTGACCAAGGGAGATAGTACCCCATGGACTGAAAGCACAGACTGCATTATCTTCTTAGAGCTCAGTGAATGAATACCCTGGGGCTCTGACTCCATGCCCATCAAGGAATGCTCTGCTAAAATTCCACCTCCCCGCTCTCCCTCATGCCCTGTAGCTTTGCTAATGTGAGACTGTGCTGAGCAATGAACTGCCATCATATTTATCATTATACATTAAAGAATTGTCATTCTAGTTTAAATATTCATTTCTTGGGTGTTTGGTTAGTATGACTCAGTTCTCAAAAGGTTGACAAACTCTGGCCTCACTGATAAAATCGAAATCTAGTCTTTAAACCGAAAAAGCTGAGGCTCATACGCTGGTGCCCTCACCTCCACCCCCACTGCAGCTTTGAGGCAGAGCTTAGCAGCCAATTGGCCTTACTTAAAAAATGACACACCCTTTTGCCTCTAACTACATACATACACATGAGATAAAATAAAGTCTTATTTAAAGTCCTTATTAATGTTACTTTGAGTCTTCATAATATCATTAAAATAACGGAAAATGTTAACAACATAAAAATCAGCTAAAATTTGACTTAGAAACCCCACTTCTGGAAATATATCCCATTAAATAACACTAAGTATTAAAAAAAAACTTTCGGTTCATAGTTGTGTTAGTCTTAAACTGAAGCATAAAAAACAATCCATATATTAAGCCATAGGAAAATAATTCATATCAGTCTAGTATATACACAGTATAGAGCATGATGCAGCCATTAAAAAGAAATAGACATTATTATGAAAATATGTTTACATAAAAAATACTACATTATATATATGCATATAAATGCCACAGTTGCAACCTGAGGAGGGGATAACTTGGAGGTGTAGATGACAGAAGAATGGAAGAATCCCTTAAAGAAATCAGATTAAATTGCTATGTCATGTTTAGAACTGAAAAATAATCAAACTCATGCAAATTTCTGTGACACAGGTTAACGTGGCTTGAGAAAATGAATGTAAACTCCATCATTGTGTGTTAACTGAGGCCTGGAATCCTAAAGAGCTAGTGACCCTAGAGATGCTGAGTATACCAAAAGAATTGCCCAAACAACGATCCAGTTTTTCTGATGGTTTTGGGTTTACTTGTAATCAGCATTTTAAAAAGAGGTCAAATACCCAAGTGAAAAAAAAATTGATCCCGACCACAGAATATAATTTTCCCCCCTTTTCATTGAAAACCATCTAGAATTCAAAGATTAATATAAAACTGGCTCAATCTTGATAAGCCAGGACCTGTCTTATCAAAAAAGAATGCTATAGTCATTCAAAACTAATAATCACTCAAAAAGTTATCCTGATTCACCCAAGATCGCTTGGTAGGTACGCCTGGTAGATGTGATCATCTCTGAGTTCTTATCTTTGTACTGATATTTAATGGCCACATATTTATGAAAGCACTTTACTTCTTACTCAGGGTTGATAATGTTCTTCGTGAGCAGCAGCTTGATTTGAACTTACCTTACATGAAGACTCCACCTGCAGACCAGGGCAAGGTATTGGCCCAAACTGGTAGGAGCTGGGGGACCTCTGTTCTACACTTTTGTGCTTACGTGTCTCTGAGGCAACTGGAAGTACAGATTCAGGCTTTAGAAGCTGTGAATCATCACAACAATTAAGAATAATCCTTGCTCTTTCTCCCGTTTCATGTCTTTCCAAAGTGCCTGGAAAACAAGATTAGAAATAAAAATTTGTGCAAAATATTTACCCCCAAATAATGAAAAGAAGAAACCACTTGTAACACAAAATCACAATTCTTTAAGTTATCATGCCTTACTATCTCCTTGCAACCAAAAAACAGCCTGGAGCTTTCTCTAAATTATTCAAATCATCATATTACAAAGGCTGAAATTATAGACTTGAAAAGCTCATCTTCCTCTTTGTGCTTTTTCGTCCACTGAAATCAACAGGGCATTCAATAGTCGTTAACAGTAAAGTCTCATTATACAGTATGCAAGTGATCGATAACAAACAACTATGGAATATTTTAGTGCTGTCCCCTAGCGTTCCAACTCACAAACAACAGAGAATCCACAGTGCTTTGCTTAGGTTCCCAACCTTAAAATGTTTCTATTGGTAATACAGCATTTATGTGAATAGGGGAAATAAGAACAGAGATGCCCAAGTACCCTCAGCTTCAGGAATTCAGGCCACTCTAGGGTTTTGTTGCTGGTGGTGGTATTGCTGATATTGTTGCTGTGATATATTTTGGCTTTTATTTCTTATTTTATTCGGAGAGAAAAACATTATTTTGCCCTCTTCTCTGCCATTCTTGCAGTTTCAGAATTTCAAAGTACTGGCAATTTCAATTTACAGTTAAAAGGAACAAGTATGAAATAGAGCAAAAGTATCAGAAAACAATTCACAGAGAGTGTTTTATAAAATACAATGTTATGACACTCAGTGGAATCTTGGTAAGGCATCTCCCTGTGAACTGCTTTCCCTAGTCCCCTAGAGGGCATATTTCTGGCAAGTTATACCACACCACAGCAGCTCCGCTACCATCCAGTGACCACAGCTATAACCTCTCCAGCAAGGTCAGGATCTTAGCCCTGGGGTTGGGGAGGTCTCTTCCTTGGGCAGCTATCTCAGCTCTAGGGTAATGGCTGCTCCTTAAATCTGCTATTCCTATACTCTTTAGTTTTCTTTAGTTCTTATTAACCTGTCCCTCCCACTGAAATTCTTTATGGTGGTTACTAATTTTTTAATGTTAAATGATCTCTATTCAAATTACTATGTCATTTCTCTCTCCTGATTCTATCCTGATTAATATTAATATATCACAGTAAATCACTTCTGATGCAGAATGTTCCTTTAAATATATTCCTGGAATTATGGAATTTACATGACTTCAGAGATATACTTAAATTGTTAGAGAGGGTCAATAGCAAGAACAGTAGTCCTAATGTAAATAGTAACCTAGGCGGCAGGGCAGACCCCAAGGAGGTCCAACACAGGATGCCTTTTTCAACTCTAATAAGCTGCCTTCGGCAAGAGACAGAATAGTCACTACTGCCTGATATTAACGAAATATCAGAAACTGAAGGCTTACAAAACTGCTTAATTCAACTTCTAATTTCAGGGGATCTTTTCCTTTCCAAAGTGAACTCAATTAGTTTTTTTTTTTTTCTTTTGCACTGTACTACATCAAGAATATGATTGAACTCACACCTACTCTTCATTTGGATCAATCTGAACATGATAAGGAAATATGCAGAGACATATGTGAGTTAAATATTATTGAAAGTGACAATACCATTTCCTCCCTCAAAGTAGATGTGCAAAAAATAGCATAAAATCTACCCCAAGTAAAATATTCATTGTATAAAATATCATAAAAACATCATAAATATCTTGCATTTTTTATATGAGGTTTTATACAATTTGTTTTAATCCTAACTATACAATAGTACATTAGAGAATGGAAACAACCATAAGAGAGCTTAGAACAATTAACATGCTATGGGAAAATGAAGGAAAGATGTTACTGGCAAGTATTCCAAGCAGTTTTCAAGGATCCAAAATTACGTATTCCTCAAAAAGCCAGTGCACAGAAACTTCAGAAGCAGCCAAGATCCCCTTTGCAGAGCCTAGGTCCATATTGACAATATTTCCATTTGTATATCCTGCTTTCATCACTAATTCAAGCACCCCACAGCATCCCTAATCACATTTTCTTTTTTTACACCAGAACTTTCTCTGTGGCCCCCTTTGGAACCGTGTGCCTAGCTGTGGTCCTCTCTATCACCAGGGTTGACAGCCCTGAGACATCACTGCATGGTGGGTAAGAGCAGACTCAGCACCAGCCTGCCTTGCACTTGAATCTTGGTTTTACCCTTACCTGTTGTGTGGTCTTGGGCAAGTCATTTCATTTCTGTGCCTCAGTTTCCTCATCTGTGCAATGGTGATGTTAATCCTTCTTACCTCACTGGGTTACTATGAGAATTCGATTGAGTAGACATGTAAAACGTCTTAGAATAGGTTCTGGCACACAGTGGGTGCTGTGCCATATGACAGTCCTCCTCTGACATCAGTGGGTTCTCACTCAGCCCCTCGTAAGCAGTTTAGCTCTGTGGCTCTGGGTCTGCCTGACACCAGGCCTGAGCTCACTGAGCATAAGATCAGCGTGGTCCCCCCGCCTCCTACCTGAGACTCGAAACTCCTCCTTGCCTCTCAGGGTAGGTTATAATCAAAATCAGAGTGGGATTATACATTTGCCTTACTTTTTAATCCTCCTCAGTGAACCAGGCTGGAGTCTGGCCTAAATTAAAGGCTAGATAAATACTTCTTAATGGATTATATGACATCAGCAACCTGGCTAATGATTTTTCACGGTGGCTACACTTGGGATTAAATCCAAACTCCTTGACCCACAAGTCATATTCTTACCCCTGCTTCCTCCCATGTCATCCTCCCCTTGCTCACAAATTAGATTTTTTTTTTTGAGAAAAGATCTTTGAAAATAAATTCTCTCCTGCTAGCTCCATCTTTCTCCTTAAGAATTAGCTTAAAACCTCACCTCCTCAGAGATGCTTTTCTAAAGTAAATTCTCCTCTGATGCATTGTTTTCTATCTCAGCTTCTTTACTTTGCAGAATTTAACACATTTGTAATTGGTATATTTTATCTGCTTACTTAAATGCAGAGCTGTCTCTCTACTCGATGCTAAATTCTTTTTGGCAAGTATGTATTCTATGAGCTTGGTACAAAACAGAGCTCAATATGTGCTCATTGAATGAATAAAACAAATTTTACCCTTTTCTTGTAGCAGTGGAAGGAGGTGGCTATGAAAGCATCAGAGCATGCCAAGGTCTCAGAAGAAAACACCAAATTATACCCATTATAAACTTCAACACTAGAGCCCAGGAGGAGCCAACACTGGGAAAAGCAGCATTCACATGCCTGACGCCTGTCCCAGGTCTCAGCAGTGTGGCCAGGTCCTTCCTGATGTCCCAAGAATCTGGAACTGGAAACACAAGTAAGTCTCTCAATGACATATTTTAATTTGACCTGTGGAGTAGCTGCTTGCTAGCTACTAAATGGTCCTAATAAAGAGGGCACAGAGGAGATGTTTCTGTTTCCATCCAAACAGACATGAAAAGTTAACAGGTACAGTTCCAGATAGCAATCAGAGCAGAGAGACAAAGGCTTAAGCATTATCAGCAGATGAGTGAGGATTAAATCCCAATGAAAGAATGTCATTTTCAAGAGAGTTTGGAGGGAGATTTGTCAAGAGACCAGCATAAAACCTTTAGCAGTTTCTGCACATAGAGAGGAAAGGAGAGAAGGAAAATTCAGAAGCTGTTGTAAATCAGTATGTTGCTAAAATACAGTCATATTTTAAGTGCATTGGGATTGTCAATTATTTATAAGGCATCTATAGCTTTTTTGTTTTGTTTTTAAATAGGGCAAATAATCTACCTTGTAATGTGCCTGTAATGAAATCTGATTTTGAAGTATCAAGATATTTTAAAGCAAGACATTTACTAGGAAGGATGCTGCCTTCAATTGTGATAGAAAAACAAGGCAGAGGGTAAAGAGAATGCATTTAGATGATAAAATATCCCTGATATGTCATAGACTTGAATATCTACATAAAGAAAAGGAAGGAGTAGTAATATTCTACACTTGATTCCCTTCCACATGATCAGAAGTTGCTCCCTTGATTTTATTTCTCTTATAATCTTCCCATATTTTAAATACTTGCTATCTTCTATCTAAACAGTTTTTCAGCTCCCACTAATATGTGCTTTCCAAAATCAACAAAATTATCATAGCCTGCTACCAATTAATGAATAGCTTTAAATTACATATTTAAAAGCCCCAGCCAGATAAACTTTGCTCTACAACCTAACATCTAGATCAACTAAGTCTGTGGGAAAAGCAATAGCTGTAATCTCATAATGGACAGAAATGGTTAAAAAAGAAAACATAATCACTTGATGAATACATCTGCAAATAATGAGTAAATTAAGATTCAAAAACAATATGCAGATGGGTTAACTTTTTATCACATTGTACAGAAACATTTTATTTCCTTAAAAATTATATGTAAATAAATTTGAGACAGTAATTGATTTATTATAACTTATGGTGTTTTTCTTCAGAAGAACTCTGTAGAAATAGCATTACTACAGAAACATAAAATCCACCCAGCACAGTAAAATCACATATATTATAAACCAACAAATTTTAAACAATTTGCTTAACCAAAAATTTTTTCTCAAGTAAATATTGTGCTTATTATGGGATTGTGAAAAAATCAGAATTTGGTAAATAATTCCTATTATGTGATTAGTAATTAATATAAATTGCACTTATATGACTAAAGCTTAACATTAAGAACATGTGAGTGGACACATCATAGAGTTAGTCTTTTTTCTACATCAGGTAGGCATTTTCTAACTGAATCCACCACAATATTGGGCAGTAAATAAGAGGACAGTTATATTTGAAAGTGACTCTCTCTAAAAGAGAATAGGCCAAAATAATGGCCTCGCTACCAAATCTTGTAGTCAAATTAATAAAATCACCTTTCAACAAAACAGCTGACTGACAGCTGTAATCCAATTCCACATATCAAGGAATCTGACCACTGGGTCTGTTGTAAGATTTACCATTTATCTTCAGTTACACATGAAGTTCATTGCCTTGCTCGCAGAAGTGTATGGAGATCGACCTGGTGCCCCCTTCCTAACAAAACCATTTCATAGTTACTGCATCTTACTCCAGAAAATGTATAACTGATGGGGGTTCTGACCAGGGACAGGGGACCCTGGAGGTATCAAACTTAGCTAACTAGAAAATAAGGGAAAGGTGGGGATAGGTGATGGATCTGAAAACATTAAACGAGGCATGAAGACATGTACTTTCATTCCTAAATGTATTTGAATATAATAAATTCAGCTGTAAAATAGATTGCCAAGGAGGCAGCTCATTTTGCTCTATATAAAAGTCCTAATATGATAAACTCACGATTGGCTTCACATCAACCTTCTGTACCTTAAGGGTATGTAGAATACATTTTCACAAAGTCTCTGACCACCACGACCTTAACCCCAGCTCTGCCACTGCCTCTGGCACATTCAAAGAAACACTGGGATTTATCAGCTGGGCCACCTCAACACTCACATCTAATTCTGATCACTGACCTCCAGAAAAACTGAATAAAGGAGTGGGGATGGGGTGGGGTGAAAGAAAAAAAAGGACCAAAATACATCGAGGTTTAAAGTTGTTGAGGTATAAGGATTACAAATAATGCATTAATTTTAAACAAATTTGAAAGTAGAGTTTTTTGGATAAGGTATTTACTTATTAAATATTCCTTCTTTTTAAACATGTGCTAACACCATAGAAGCTACTACGAATAAATTTCAATTTTTAACCTCATTCTAAGACTTCATATAATTTTAAAACAAATTTAAGAAGTGAATGTTTATGGAAAAGTATTTCTATATTATGAGACAAAAAATATATTTAATTAAGTTTATAATTACCTATTATATACAAAACATTAAAATTGGACTGCCTCTAAGTATTGTAAAAGGCCATTCACTCTGTATTTTTGATTCTTTTACACCAGACATGCTTATTTTTTACTTCTAAAATATTTCAAAAATAGACTTTTTCCTTTCATTTTCTTGGTTGAAGGTTAAGTTACTTAGGGGATACAATATCCCTAGAGATTTGACTCTATCATTTATTCACTTCTGTTGTCAGTTAATTTAATTAGGTGTTTATTTGCTGAGTTGATCTGGAATTTTTCCTGGAAAAAGGAAGAGTATTGGACAAGGAAAAATCAGAGAACAGTCTCCTGAATAAAGATGCTGGCTGGGTGAGGGGTGAAGTCATATGGAAAGTCCCTTTTTTCTGGAGGGATATGGTGATCATGGGAGGACAAAAACCTTTTGATTGCAATCAATTTCCCCTTGGTACATGGCAGTGGTTTCCTTTAGGCAAAGAATGGGTGATCAAAGCTCCAGCAGGCATGTCAGCACCAATTCTCAGTGTACCTTCACTATAATCCTGGCACCCCGGTGCCACTTGTACAATTTCATGCCATGTTTCTGTACCCAGTTACCCAAAAAGCTTCTCCTATTTCTTCATTCTTCCATTCTATGGGTTCATTTACCCATGGGGACCTCGAGACACTAACCTACCTGAACACCAATATGATAGGTAGAATTCTACGAATAACCCCCAATAACCCTCATCTTTTTGTGATTCCTTCCCCTGTGAATATGATGATAGCACTTCAGTGATTATGTTGTTACATGGCAAAAACTAACACTTCAGATATAATTAAGGTTTCTCCCTTAAAATAGGGAGATTATTCAGGTGGGCCAGGCCAAATTAGCAAGAGTTTTCTCCAGCTGGTGGAACAGGGGGACTAGAGAGATTTAAAGCATAAGAAGGATGCAAAGTGCCATTGCTGGCTTTGAAGATAGAGGAAGCCACAAAGAAGAATCAGGGAGTGGCCTGGAGGATCTGAGAGTGACAGCACCAACAGCCAGCAAGGACCTCATACCTACAACCATAAAGAACTAAATTCTGCCAAGGACTGAATGAGCTTGGAATTGAATTCTTTCTCAAAGCCTCCAGTTCAGAGCCCAGTTAGTTGAACCTTGAATTTGACCTGTGAAACCCTAAGCAGAGAACCTAGCTGAGCTCACCTGGACTGACTTACATAACTGTGAGTTAATAAATGGGTATTGTTTTAAGTTGCTAAATTTGTGGTGATCTGTTACGCAGCAATAAGAAACTAATGCAGGTAGGACTTGTGGCAGTACTTTTACTTCGGACCACAGATTTAGACCTCAAGTTTTGTTGTTGTTGTTTTCACTATTTTACATGTGAAAGTCCTGCTTCTTAAGCAAAATAAATAACTAAATATATACATGCGTAGTCATAAAAACAAATAAACGTGAAGGCTGGCTAGACATTCCATACTTTTTAATAATCCCCTTCTCCTACGTTCATACTCTGAGTATTAGAAACCAGGAGTAGATTCACTAAATAGCTGGGATTGAGCAATAATATACCACATCAAAAAAATGCCTTTTTAAAACTCTGAATTAGGCTTCCCTGGTGGCGCAGTGGTTGAGAGTCCGCCTGCCGATGCAGAGGACACGGATTCGTGCCCTGGTCCGGGAAGATCCCACATGCCACGGAGCGGCTGGGCCCGTGAGCCATGGCCGCTGAGCCTGCGCGTCCGGAGCCTGTGCTCCGCAACAGGAGAGGCCACAACAGTGAGAGGTCCGCGTACCGCAAGGGGGGAAAAAAAAAAAAAAGCTCTGAATTATTTCAGAACGAATTATATGTAAGATATGTTTTTTCTCCTCCTTTTTAACATCATCATCATCAAAACTGCCATTAGCTACCATTAATTAAGTACACTTTAATCTTTGCTTAGCACTTAATACACATCTTATTTAATTCTTAATGCAGGAAGGTACAAAAAAACAGAGGTTCAGAAAGGATAAGTTTCAGGGGATTTGTGTGTGCTGTGGTTGAGGAAGTGGTCAGGGAAGGTATTTTGACTAAAAGCTAGGAAAAGGCAAGAAGAATGCTGTGCAGTAAGGTACATTTCTACCACAGACCTTGAGGCTTGGCATCTTCAGGGCTAAGTTTAAAGTAAATCATGTTTGGTTGGCAATAAGGAGAAGAGAACTAAAGAAAGTGTTTGACTGGCAAGGTAGTCAGGAAAATTTTCAGCAGGTCATGTAAAAGATGATAAAGATTCCAATCCATCTGGCCCTAAAGTATATTTTTAAATGTTTTTGGTACTTCTGAAATATACTATATAATTCCATGTTTTACTGGAGGCTTACAAAATAAATGTAGAACATAGCTTATCTTTCAAGTGATCCAAGTTCATTACTAGACACTTGACAATATTGAGGTTAAGAAGCAGTAATGCCCTTTGGAATTACTGATCAGGACTTTCATGGAATGGCTATTTAGTTTACTTATATAGCCAGTGGTCTTTGGTGTGTTCTTAACTCTATAGAACCATTTCCTTTTTCTTATTCTTTAACCAGAGCATTTTATCCTACTCTTCTCACCACCATCACTGTTTCTATAGTATATAATCCACTGCCACTTCCTCTAAGTGATTTGTATGTAGTTACATATGGCATCAACAATTGTCCTACCCAGTTCTGAATTAGAAAACATTAATGAAGCATCATTCAGCCTTAAAAAGAGAGGATATTCTGACACATGCTACAACATGGATGAACCTTGGTGACATTGTGCTAAGTGAGATAAGTCAATCACAAAAGGACAAATACTGTACTGATTCCATTTTTATGAGGTGCCTAGCGTAGTCAGATTCAAATTCATAGAGACAGAAAGTAGATTGGTGTTTGCAAAGGGCTGAGGGGAGGGAGGAATGAAGACTTTTTTTAAATAGGTACAGAGTTTCATTTTTGGAAGATGGAAATGTTCCCAAGATGGTGAGGATGGTTGCACAACAATGTAAATGTGTTTAATTCCCCAGAACTATGCACTGAAAAATAGTTATTTACAATTGTAAAATTTCTGTTATGTGTATCTTACCATACAAAAAAAGCATCTGTGTTGGTAAAATAGCCCAAGGAAAATACAAACAAAAGGAGAAGGACACTGAGAACAGACTCAGGAAACAATAGAGAAAGAGCATACACAAGTAGGATAACCTGGGAAAGAGGGGCTATTGGCCATCAGGAGAAGGCAGTATCATGTGAGGCTGAGGGTGGAGAGAGAAGAGAAGGACACTGATGACAGAGTGCAGACAAGTCAAGTACTTGCCATCCAGAGAATGACAACTGGACTTGGCAACGAGGTGACCTCAAGAACAGTTCCATTAGAATAGTGGAGGCAGAGCCAGATTAAAATGTGTTAAATAAATGGGAGGCAAGAAAACAAAGACACAGAGTATACATGGCATTTTGTAGAAAGCTATCAAATACTTTGGGGAGAATAACAGAGAAAGATAACAGAAGCCCATAATTCCTTATTCAAAACATTTGAGGTACTTCCCTGGTGGTGCAGTGGTTAAGAATCTGCCTGCCAATGCAGGGGACACAGGTTCGAGCCCTGGTCCGGGAAGATCCCACATGCCGCAAAGCAATGAAGCTGGTATGCCACAACTACTGAGCCTGTGCTCTAGATCCCGTGAGCCACAACTACTGAGCCCGCGTGCCACAACTAATGAAGCCCACGCACCTAGAGCCCGTGCTCCTCAACAAGAGAAGCCACCGCAATGAGAAGCCCACACACCGCAACGAAGAGTAGCCCCTGCTCGCCGCAACTAGAGAAAGCCCGCGCACAGCAACGAAGACTCAACGCAGCCAAAATAAAAAATAAAAAAATAAATTTATTTAAAAACAAACAAACAAACATTTGGGACCATAGTGTTTTAGAATTCAGGATTTTTCAGAGTTTGCAGAAAAAAGATCATGCGCAAATGCATATTGTAAAACAATTATAGCAGAGCCTGGAAGAGCAGACAGTAATCAAACGTGTCATATATGTGCAGCAAAAAGAGAATACTCACACTTCGTGGAATAAATAACCTCATGTGAATTAAGGTTTGGTTTTGTTGCCTTACCACAAACTAATAAAAAAAAACAAAAAACTTTTGTTTTCACAGCTTTTAAGTTTTAAATTGCGGCTAGAAGAACGTGGACCTTTATTCACAATAACTGATAGCCAGGAGGCCAGAGCTAACGAAAAAGATATTTTCTGAAATAAGTTGGTAGGGTGCTCAGTTTTCTATAGTATAGGATATTGGATCATGCATTTGACCTCTCCTTATCTCTATTCAGATAAGCTAAGTCATCTAATTCTAAACTTCCAGTTTTGCTGATTGTTTTATTTATATATTATTAGATTATAATGTATTAAAGATTCTTTTAAATCTAGTATTTAAAGAAAGCAAAACTTGCTTTATAAAAATCATTGATGAGGGATAGTTTCATTAACAGGCCAAACTTGGGAAGGCAATCATGGATGTGAAAAATGAAGATAAGAATATGTTTTAAGAATAACAGACATAAAATAAGAAACATGTAAAATGTGATAATCCTAACTAGACTTAAAACTGATGCTTCTGGAAGTAAGAGAAATGTGATGACCAAAGAAGGTTAACCTCCAGTGCAAATCATGGGTTAAAAGTAAACTGTCTTACCAAACCTTCTTATTCCAGTTCTTTTCCTGGTTCTCAATTTCGACCTGTCAGCATAAAGTACAATTCGTTTAACTAACGTTACAAAAACGACTTGCTATCCCCTCAAACAATGAACAAACTATAAGATGACATCCTGTGTCCCTCAGTGGAGCTTCTGTTACTCTGACTCTTCCAAGTGGCTGAAACAAATCCGTTGTCTTCTTTGGCCTAGAGTGGATGGAATCCACCTGTATTTGAATGTGAAAGGGAAAAATAGTGGGCCAGTCCTGTCGCAGGACTTTTGACAAGGCTGAGATTAGCAACCAACTTTTTGTATGGCACAAGATAAAATCTGACAACATTCCCGTAGTCAAATTCCCTGCTCACCACCCAAGCCAAGGACTTGACCTTTGGATTTGTTTTCTCCTGATTCAACCCTGGAAACACAAAAGACCTTTCCCATCAAATCCTAACAAGTAAGTTAATGGTGGAAGTTGGATATTATTGATACCCTCAGATGAATCAAGTGCGTTCAATATCCTTTATCTCTCAGCCAAATCAGAGAACCCACTTTCCCAGAGAATAACAATTATTACAGTCCACTGAGTCTTGCTTTTCCAATCGTTTCTGTGGCAGCTGGCTACTGTGAAGTTGTTAGGGAATTGAAAGGAGGCAGCATGGGGAGGGGCAGATGGCTCCTTTGGGTTTATTTCACCAAACATGGCAGCTGTGAAACCCACTAATGTTCCAAGTGTTCATATAAAATGCTCGCAAAAGGGGCCAAGTTAAGGAAGAGCCACAGAGCAGCCTTCCTGATGTGTTCCTCTTTTTGTTGCTATAGAATAAGCTCCTGAGAACATTAAATGCAGATTTGTAACTAACATATGCAGCCAGCACTTGATCCAAAATTTAATCAGACTGCAGGAATAAGCTAAAACTGATTATTGCAAGTATTTTCTTTACTAAAATAAAACCCAGAAAGATAGCAGCTGACAAGGGAAATAATAAAAGCAGTGAAGCATGGCACTTAATTGGTGAAAGTAATTTTAAGAGCAAAAAGTATTTATTTTTATGATTAGAATGAGACTGTATTGATGTTCATATTTTTTTCTGACCATACAAAATGCTCCAAAGACAACCTACAAATACCACAATATGACTAATACATATTAACATGCCAGAAGATTAAAAAATGATGAAGTTGAATAATACATTAATTAAAATGTATACACACACACGCATATTCCTGTATGTGTGTTATCAGATAAAAATTAATCATATACTGTAGAATTTTAAAAGTCATCTGGGGTATCTAAAAACAATATGGAGCCATATTCACATAAAGTATAATTTTTCAATAAAATGTAGAAAATTGTTCAAATGTTTATAACAAATGAGGATTGAGAAAGAAACAAATCCAAATTTGGGAAAAGAAAATTATTTGGGCTTCTTTTGTTAAGAGATTTTCAATGTGATATATGGATTTTTAAAGAGCACAGCAGAAACTACCCCATGAAGATTATTGTTTTCTTGAATTTGTCTACATCCTTGGAATTTCTTTACTTTGAAAGCTTGTAAAATTATAAAATCAAATGAAGATTTATATAATTTCACCAAAGTAGAGGTTCATGTTCACTACATGGAATTACAGAAGATTCCTGTGGGGGGGTGGGCAATACATTCACACGTGTGTGTGTGTGTGTGTGTGTGTGTGTGTGTGTGTGTGTGTGTGTGTATTCACATGCATGTAAAAGGAGTCTACCGAGGCTTAATATGGAAGTAAAAGAAAATATACAATGAGACTCATATGCCTCTCTTCAGTGCTGCACTGTTAATTGTTGGATTTAATTTGGTTGAAAAATAAGGTTAAATTCTTTATTATTATTGTATTTTTGCTCTGATATTTTTTAAAAAGGCAGATATCGATTTATACTCCCCAACTGTACTGCTACCATTGAGTAATTCTGATGCATCCCACATTACAAATCATTTAGACCAACAGGGAATTCTTAACCATTTTTGTGCCATGAACCCCTTTAGCAGTGGGAATGCCAATGAACCCTTTCTCACAATTAATATTTTAAAATGTTGGAAATAAAATACACAGGATAATAAAGAATATCAATTATATTGAAATATAATCATCAAAATAATTTTTTAAAAAATTATATGCTTCTTTATTAATGTATTTAAATAGCAAGAACTAGTGGTGGGGCTAAAAGTTTACGACACTGATAAACATAAATGATACTTTGAGATACTGGCAACAATTGTAATGTGATATGAAAATTACCCGTGATGTCTATTGTTGAGAAAGTCACAGGTATTGCTAATACTGCTGTGAAATGTTTCCTACATTCAAAATGGAAAGAAATACTTGATTTCATTTAGGGTTTAAAAAAACCTCTAAAGACCCCCATTATACATCCCGGTTGTTATATCAATAATGAAAATAATGAACTAATAATTGGATAATGCCTTATTAAACACTTTCACAAACCAAAATAAATATAAGCATGTCTCTGTATAGATTAATATGTAAAAGGAAAAAACATTAAAATTATAATATGCTAACCATTAATGATTATCAACAAATTTTAGAATTCTACTGCTTTTAAAAATGTTTCCTTTATACTATCTGTATTTCTGCGTTTTCTTATTTATATTGAGGTGAAACTGACATAACATAAAATTAACCATTTCAAAGTGTACAATTCAGTGGCATTTAGTGCATTTACAATGTTGTGCAACCACCAACTCTCTCTAGTTTCACATTTTTTTCATCACCCCTGAAGGACAACCCAATACCCATTAAGCAATCGTTCCCCATCTCCTGATAACCACTAATCTACTTTCTACCTCTATGGATTTGCTTATTCTTGATATATCATATAAAAAGAATCACAAAATATAAGATCTTTTGTGACTGGCTTCTTTCACTTAGCATAATGTTTCTGAGGTGCATCCAAATTGTAGCTTGTATCAGTTCCTCATTTGGATAGATGATAATTTCATTGTATACACCATAATTTGTTTATCCCTTCATCCACTGATGAACATTTGGGTTGTTTCCACCCTTGGGCTATTACAAACAGTGCTGGTACAAACATTCACGTACAGGTTTCTGTGTAGATATATGTTGTTATTTCTCTGGGTCTATACCTAGAAGTGAAATTGCTGGTTCATATGGTATTTCTGGTTAAATTCTGAGGAATTGCCAAACTGTTTCCTACAGTGGCTGCACCACTTCATATTCCCACTGGCAATCTATAAGGGTTCCTATGTCTCTGCATCTTTGGCAAATTTGTTATTTTCCATTTTTTTATTATAAATGTGAATGTGATGTGGTATTTCATTGTGATTTTGATTTCCATTTCCCTGATGGCTAACATGTTGATAATCTTTTCATGTGCTTGTTGGCCGTTTGCATATCTTATTTGAAGGAATATCTATTCAAGTCTTTGTCCTTTTAAAAATTGTCTTGTTTGTCTTTTTATTATGTTGTAAGGGTTCTTTATACATTCTGGATATTAAACATTTATGAGATATATAATTTGCAAATAAGTTTATCCATTCTGTAGGCTGTCTTTTCACATTCTTCATAATGTCCTTTGATGGGCAAAAGTTGTTAATTTTTATGGAGTCCCATTTATTTTTCTTTTGTTGCTCTGGTTTCTTTTTTATTAGCACAACCATGTGATATATATATATATATTTATATATATATGTGGATAGATAGAAATAGATATATAGATATTTATGTATATAAATATATGTGTAATATATACACACATATATGTGGTTAACTAATAAAATAAAGCCAGCATTCTCACACATACTAACTTCTCACATCTCTTCTGCAGCATTGTATTAAGTATCATCACCATCACCATGAGGAAACTAAGGCTTTGATCAATTTAGTGATTTGCCAAAAAGTGCACAAATTAACAGTGGCACAATTTTCTGTCGCTAAATATTGGGCAGGAACATTAGTTTGATAGATTAGGAGTGAATAATGAGTCGTATGGAATGATTTATGCTTACAGAAGCTAAATATTTTTAAATTTTTTTCCCAGAAGAGGTTTTATGTCTTATCCAAACTTTTTCCAAATTCCTTTTTAGTAGCCATAGATTAAATTATTTTGCATTTTTATTGAAGTATAGTTGATGTACAATATTATGTAAGTTACAGGTAAGTTACAGTATAGTGACTCACAATTTTTAAAGGTTATACTTCATTTATAGTTATTATAAAATGTTGGCTATAGTTCCTGTGTTGAACAATACATCGTTTAGTTTATTTTACATATAATAGTTTTTACCTCATACTCCTCAACCCCTCTGTTGCCCCTCTCCCCTTCTCTCTCCCCACTGGTAACCACTAGTTTTGTTTGTTATATCTGTGAGTCTGTTTCTTTATTGTTATATTCACTAGTTTGTTGTATTTTCTAGATTCAACATATAAGTGGTATCATACAATATTTCTCTTTCTCGAACTTATTTCACTTAGCATAATATCCTCTAAATCCATGTTTTTGCAAATGGCAAAATTTCATTCTTTTTTATAGCTGAGTAATATTCCATTTTGTACATATTGATATATACCACATCTTCTTTATCCATTCAACTGTTAATGGACACTTAGGTTTCATGGCAACTGTAAATAATGCTGCTATGAACTTCGGGGTGCATGTATCTTTTCGAATTAGTGTTTTTGTTTATTCAGATATATACCCAGGATTGGAATGGCTGGGTCACATAGTAGTTATATTTTTAGTCTTTTGAGAAACCTCCTCACTGTCTTCCACAGTGGCTGCACCAATTTACATTCCCACCAACAGTGGACGAGGGTTGCCTTTTCTCCACATCCTCACCAACATTTGTTATTGGTGTTCTTTTTAATGATAGCCAATCTGATAGGCGATATCTCATTGTGGTTTTGATTTGCATTTTCCCTGATGAATAGCAATGTTGAGCATCTTTTCATGTGCTTATTGGCCATCTGCACGTCCTCTTTGGAAAAATGTTTATTTTTTAATCAGGTTGTTTTTTTGATGTTGAGTTGTATGAGCTGTTTGTATATGTTGGACATTAACCCCTTTTCAGTCATATCATTTGCAAATATTTTTTCCCATTCAGTAGGCTGTCTTTTTGTTTTGTTGATGGTTTCCTTTGCTGTAAAAGCTTTTAAGTTTAATTAGGTCCATTTGTTTATTTTTGCTCTTATTTCCTTTGCTTTAGGAGACAGATCCAAAAACTATTGCTATGAATTATGTCAAAGAGAGTTCTGCCTATGTTTCCTTCTAGCATTTTATGGTTTCCGGTCTTACATTTAGGTCTTTAATCCATTTTGAGTTTACTTTTGTATATGATATTAGAGAATTTCCTAATTTCATTCTTTTAAATGTAGCTGTCCAGTTTCCCCAGTGCCACTTATCGAAGAGACTCTTTTCTCCACTGTATATTCTTGCCTCCTCTGTTGTAGATTAATTGACCATAAATGTGTGGGTTTATCTCTGGGCTTCCTATCCTGTTCCATTGATCTATATTTCCGTTTTTCATGCCAATACCATACTGTTTTGATTACTGTAGCTTTGTAGTATAGTCTGAAGTCAGGGCACATGATTCCTCCAACTCTGTTCTTCTTTCTCAAGATTGTTTTGGCTACTTGGGATCTTTCGTGTTTCCATACAAATTTTAAGATTATTTGTTCTAGTTCTGTCCAAAATGCCATTGGTGTTTTGATAGGGATCGCCTTGAATCTGTAGACTATCTTGGGTAGTATGGCCATTTTAACAATATCAGGTCTTCCAATCCAAAAATAAGGTATATCTTCCCATCTGTTTGTGTCACCTTTAATTTCTTTCATCAGTGTCTTATCATTTTCCAAGTACAGATATTTTACCTCCCTAGGTAGGTTTATTCCTAGGTATCTTATTCTTTTTAATGTGATGGTAAGTGGGATTGTTTCCTTAATTTCTCTTTCTGGCAGTTCATTGTTAGTGTATAGACTGCAACAGATTTCTGTACATTAATTTTGAATCCTGCAACTTTACTGAATTCATTGATGAGCTCTAGTAGTTTTCTGGTGGCATCTTTAGGATTTTATACATATAGTATCATGTCACCTGCAAATAGTGACAGTTTTGCATATTCCTTTCCAATTAGGATTCCTTTTATTTCTTTTTCTTCTCTGATTGTTATGGTTAGGACTTCCAATACTATGTTGAATAAAAGTGGTGAGAGTGGACATCCTTGCCTTGTTCCTGATCTTAGAGGGAATGCTTTCAGCTTTTCACTGTTGAGTATGATGTTAGCTGTGAGTTTGTCATCTATGGCCTTTATTATGTTGAGGTATGTTCCCTCTATGCCAACTCTCTGGAGAGTTTTTATTATAAATGGGTGTTGAATTTTGTCAAAAGCTTTTTATCCATCTATTGAGATGATCATATGGTTTTTAGTTTTCTATTTGGTAATGTGGTATATCAAATTGACTGATTTGAAGATACTGAAAAATCCTTGCAACCCTGGGATAAATCCCACTTGATCATGGTGTATGATCCTTTTAATGTATTGTTGGATTTGCCTTGCTAACATTTTGTTGAGGATTTTTGCATGTATGTTCATCAGTAATATGTAATTTTCCTTTTTGAGATATCTTTGTCTGGTTTTGGTATCAGGGTAATGCTGGCCTCATAGAATGAGTTTGGGGGTGTTCGTTCCTCTGCAATTTTTGGAATACTTTCAGAAGGATAGGTGTTAACACTTCTTTAAATGTTTGGTAGAATTCACCTATAAAAAGCTGGTCCTGGACTTTTGTTTGTTGGTATTTTTTAAATTACTGATTAAATTCCATTACTTGTAATTGGTCTGTTCAAATTTTCCATTTCTTCTTGGTTCAGTCCTGGGAGATTGTACCTTTCTAAGAATTTCTTCTTAGAAATTTCGTCCATTTCTTCTAGGTTGTCCATTTTATTGGCATACAGTTTTTCTTAGTAGTCTCTTATAATCTTTTGTATTTCTGTGGTGTTGGTTGTAACTTCTCCTTTTTAATTTCTGATTTTATTGATTTTGGCCCTTTCCCTTTTTTCTTAATGATTCTTGCAAAAAGTTTATCAATTTTGTTTATCTTTTCTGAGTATCAGCTTTTAGCTTCATTTATCTTTTCTATTTTTTTTTAGTCTCTATTTTATTTATTTCTGTTCTGATCTCTATGATTTCTTTCCTTCTACTAACTTTGAGTTTTGTTTGTTCTTTCTCTACTTCCTTTAGGTGTAAGTTTAAGTTGTTTATTTGAGATTTTTCTTGTTTCCCGAGGTAAGCTTGTATGGCTATACTACTACCTCTTACAACTGCTTTTGCTGCATCCTATAGGTTTTGGATCAACATGTTTTCATTTTCATTTGTCTCTAGGTACTTTTTACTTCCTCTCTGAGTTCTTCAGTGATTCATTGGTTGTTTAGTAGCATATTGTTTACAAAAGCTAAATATTTTTAAAATTTTTAATTAAATTCAACAAATATTTGTTAATTTCTTCCCATGTGTTAGGTGTTATGCTAGCTTCTGGGAATAGAACAGTGAACATGACAGACACAGTTCTTGCCCTTATGGTGTTTTAGGCTACTGAAGTATGAAATTTTAAGTATGAAATTATAAGTACATTGTGCTATGGGAACTAGTAACAAAACTCTCCACTACACTAACTTGCCCTCATCCCTGACTTCAGCTAAGAGCTTAGAATACTTGTCAGTACATTTGGGCACTTTAGCATAATTCATATACCACATTCTTATACGTTGCCCTATGTTTTTTCAAATTGTTTCAAAGGGATAAACTTTCCATGATTTTATTGGAAGGCCATATGTGATAATTCTAGTATACCTCAGAGTGGTATGCCTTTCATCAGAATAAGAAATAACTGTTGAGCTCAACTAGAGTGGGGACAGGAGGTAAAGAGGGAGAAACAGTGAAATTTTCAGTATAAACTGGTATGGTAATATATGAAGGACTTAATAAGTAATAGTTAATGTTTATTCAGTGCTAATTGCCATGAAGAGATGGTGATTCTTTGAGGAGTTAAAAGTTGACTGGGGATAATAAAGATTGGAAAGAGTAGAACAAGATTCAAACCCAGCAGTACGAATCTCAGGGCTCATGGTCATAACCCCTCTGGATGCTAATTTCTACTCAAGACATTGAACTTTGACAATTGTGTAACTATTCAGTAGCTAAACTGCAGACAAAGCTCATGTGCACAAGTGTGTACAATAAAAACTTGCATGGACGTGCACACAATACTACGTGAATCAAAATCTCAAATTATAGTGTAGCTGTGATAACTAGGACCAAGGACAAAAAAATAAAGATTCAAAAAATAGGCAGTAAAACTAAAAATACACGTTGAGCAATAACATCAGTAATTATTATAATAAAGAAGAAAAGGTGATATAGGAAAAAAGCCCACCCTGTGCTTTAATGCATCCTATTTTTGTTTTCTAAAAACAATCATCCCAAGAGAGTTCCATCTATAATCTACCACAACAAAATAACGTGACTTTGAGAAAATGACACACTGGAGAGACTACGGCCTGTCGGATGCTGCATACCCAAAACCTACCTTTAAAACGCATATAATGAAAGTCATACTTGTTTTGTGCTGACAAGGCAGTCGACACAACATAACTTTACCCCTATATCTACAAAGGGGTGTCTTTCCTTGATGAGAAAACCAAGCAAAACTGCCCCTCAGAATGGTATAGTTGGTAACTAGTGGAATTTAAAATTTTTATTTTATATACTCTATGCTATATACTAAATATACTATTGGGTTTGCCAAAACGTTCATTCAGGTTTTTCTGTTACACCTTACGGAAAAATCCGAACTAACTTTTTGGCCAACCCAACATATACTGCAAAAGAAGAAAACCAACTAAAATTTGTGGACTGGAAAATTACTCCTCCAAGTAGTGACCTTCTGTGATATTTTGGCGTGGCAAAGTAGGAATTTAGACACATGATTCTATTCTGTTAGGGAAAATATGACTACATATATCTGGGAGACTGTGCCTTGCATATATCTATATAGACCTCACCCTAAACAATTAAAGGAAACTCAGATCTATAGTAGATTAAACACTGGATGTTTTCTAAAAATATGGCCTATTAGCTATTAGTTGACAAACTTCATTTATCTCTCTTAATAGTTTTAGTTTTTAAATTTTCTTTTTTTCTTGTACTTTGAAACCACGGAAGAACAAATGCTTCATTTACATGGCATCATAGTAGATTGAATAATTTTATAGCTAACTGCTACTCATTTCACTAAGAAAAAGAAATTAAGAGAGAGGAAATTTAACACCTGTGGTGAAAATAACTCCAAAATGTATTATCTTCTTCCTTACTTCCTTAATTTCATATTCATAGGCTTTGTTCCAATGGTCTGTTTATAAGATGGTTGTTTTAAAACTCAGAATGTGTTTTCCCACAGAAACCATGTCATAACCAGAGGCTGGATCCTCAGGCCACACTGCAGCAGTAAAGCTTCCTGCTCAAGGTCACACAGCTCACATTACCTGAGCAGACACAAGAAGACATGAACAAAAATAGATTCACATGGACTCTCAGTTCTACCCACTCATTGGCCTTGAACTCCAGGCCCCAAGCCGCTTCTGAGATTTTCTTAGGTCTAGAATCCACCTTGGATATAATGCCTTTAAATATTCTTCTTGAAGCTAGTGCTGGGAAAGAGAAAGCCCAGCTCCCCAGCAGGAGCCACAGGAAGGGGACTGGCAGCTGCCCGTAACATATTTAAGAGCTTCCTGAACAAGGGAAACAATCTCAGCATTTATGCTTCTGGGTGACCGTCTTCCCCTGAGTACAGGAAAGACTGCCCTGAGCAGTGACACATAGTTTTGCCTATCCTCCCTTCCCGTCAGCTGTTGCTTCTGCTACCAGAGTGCCTGCCACTAACAGTCTCCCCACTTGCAATTTGCTGTTTCTAATCTGTCAGCTGAGAAATCTGATGACCAGGGCTGTTAGAACTGCATGTAAATTGAGAGCCAGGTGCCAAGAGATAGCCAGAGACCCTCTCCTTCAAGGGAGCAATGGCGGGGTGGGGGTGGGGGTCCTGGTAGCCATTTCTTTTCTTCTCAGAGTTTTTCTTATGTAATTCCCTGCTTGACAGTCTCAAAAAGCTAACCTCCATCTGCAGAAGGTGCTCCTGTTGTACGGTACAGTGAAGAACACACCAGAACGAAAGAGAGACACACATTCCAGTGCAAGTGCCCAACACTCAGCCTGAGGACCTTCGGATTCAGAAAATCTCTGTGCTCCATTTCCTCCTTTGCAAAATGGGTATAACCATAGAGAGTCAGTGAAGTATAATGAATTAAAATTACAAACTGCTTTAGAATGAGGTGTCAAAATAGTGATCTTTAAAAAGAATGACCATCAGGCTTCCCTGGTGGCATAGTGGTTAAGAATCCACCTGCCAATGCAGGGGACACAGGTTCAATCCCTGGTCTGGGAAGATCCCACATGCTGCAGAGCAACTAAGCCCATGCACCACAACTACTGAGCCTGTGCTCTAGAGCCCACGAGTCACAACTACTGAGCCCACGTGCCACAGCTACTGAAGCCCACATGCCTAGAGCCCGTGCTCCACAACAAAGAGAAGCCACTGCAATGAGAAGCCCGCGCACCTCAATGAAGAGTAGCCCCCACTTGCCACAACTAGAGAAAGCCCGTGCGCAGCAACGAAGACCCAACACAGCCAAAAATAAAATAAATAAATTAAAGAGAAAAAAAAAAACTACCATCATTCTTAGGGGTCTATAAACTACTGCTGCAAGGCAAATCCAGCCTGTTGTCTGCTTTTGTAAATAAAGTTTTATTGGAACAAAGCCTCACCCACTCCTTTATGTATTGTCAATGGCTTCTGTGCTACATACAAAGGCAGAGTTCAGTAGCTGCAAAAGAGATCATATGGACCACAAAGCTGAAAATATTTACTCTCCAACCCTTTACAGAAAAAGTTTTTTTGACCTATCTTATCAATAAATGTTTTATTTTCAAGCAAATAAGCCTTCATTTTTCCCACAAAAAAATTCAGTTGTTTAATATAGCATATTTCACAACACAGGCCATAAGCTTAACAGAAGACCTTCAATAATATCATTTATATTTAATAACACACAAGAAATTCATTATACAAGTTTTCTGCTATGTAAATCCATTGCTGTGAACAGAAAAGTCCTCAGAATTAATTTAAATTCAATTCTCAAAAGAAAAATGAACTAAGAGCAGAGATTTATTTCTGGTATGCATTTTAGGGGAAAAAAATCAGTATTACATTATCTCTATTGTGTCTCATAGCAATGAGGGTAACAAAACTGCCCAGAGTTGTCAGTGTCAAATACACTGTGGGAGCTCAAATATTAATCAAAATGACATCTCCAATTTTTTCCCTTCCTAATCAGGCCTAAACATCATGGGACATCTGCTAAATCAATAAGCAAAACTAGATGCCCTCATCACTCCCAACCTGGCAGCACTGCACTTTTAGCCAGAAGACAAGGGGCCCCACTGCTGCATAAATACTCCTCTGCTTTGATTGTTTGCTTCTCCCATGAGATGAGCATGCCCACCTATGATCCCAAACTTTACCCTGGTACATATCTGGCTATGCCACCTGTCACTGAAAAGATACACCTCAGACAATTTCAAGGTAAGATAGGCATGGGGGTACGTGGCTCTAGAATATGCTTGTGCATTCTACCAAAGAGAGTAAATAAATGAATAAATACCTCTCATGAATAAAGTGAGAATAGGTTGTTGTAAAGTGTTTGTGAAAAACTAAAGTCTCATATCCCATCTTCCACACCTGGAGGAAGGTGGCACAGGGACTGACCTATACCCCACCCCCCAACCTTCTGCCAAGGTGGTCTTTTGGTACAGTTGAGAATTAATTACCTTTGGCTTTAATCCCCTTCCCCTGCCTTTTATTTCTAGGTCTCTTGCCCCCAAATCCTTATCCCGCTGACACCTCCTATTTCTCTCTCTAGGAGCTCTGGAGTTGCTCTAGTGCTGAAAGATCTGATAAATGCCTGAGTGTCAATTTATTCTCCTCCATGTATTTAGAGGAGGCAGAGGGCTGGAAAAATGGAGCAGAGAATAGGTCTGTTCACACATGGAACCAAGTTTGAACCTTTCAGCAAAGCTAAAAGGAAAACAAGAAGAAAAATTGGCTGGCGTAGAAAATACACAGACTTCTACACAAGGAAGTGAGATATGCACCTGTGAATTCCAGAAACCCTAAGGGAGACTTGGAAGAGAAAGCTAAGGGTCTATCTACAGTTGGGCAGCCACGTTCTAAGAGCCACTGCAACCGGCCAATGGTAAGATGAACTCATTTGTACTCAGTCTACTGAAGTCCAAGAAAACTTGGGTTGGTTCATTTATTCATGTGCCAGGCATGTCAGTGAACAAGCATATTCTATACCCTCATAGACCTCTTTTCAGCCTAATTATTTTGGTCTTAGCCAGCATTTTTTCTCCTAACTTTATGAAACTATAAATGGAAAGTCTTCCTGATCCTGGATTTTCCCACCTTTACAGAAAAAGGATAAAATAGATATCAAGTACAGCAAACATAATGGAAATGTCTTAGCCAGATGAAATACAGCTTGAGAAAGAAAAAGTAGTTCATTAAATTTTAAACAAAATTGGAATTGCTGAGGTTAAGGGCAACTCAAAACAAAGCCAATACCAGACACAGACTAAAAGGAACAACATAGACTTACTCAAAAGGAATGAGTGTGGTAAGGAGTTTACTTGTCAGCCATCTCCAGAGTGTCATGGGGCTCAAATGAGATTATCAAGGGGAGGATGCTTTGAAAAAGTGAAGAGGCACATCACAAATGTGAAGGCAATGATACAATTATTGGTAACATTTTCACCAATTATAAGCTTAAGTTGAGTTATGGTTGTTTATAAACTATTACTGCAGATCACCAAGAGATAAACAGCCTCATAGCTTCATTTGGAATAAATATCCTATAAGTTAACTGGGCACTAAACATGTGCATATCATTTTATATGGCCATTTTAAAATAAGCTATTTTTTATAGGAAACAATATACATAACCAACTATAGGAGATTCCTGAGTTTAAGTATGGTGTGTCCATAATGGCCAATATGTCAATTATTGTCCATTTGACAACCCACTCCATCCTTCCAATACCCTTCTGTGTCCTGTTCTGTGCCCCTGGCTGATGCCTAGAACTGAATATCCTTCTGACTTCCAGTTGGATTAAACTAATGAAGATGGTGACTGCAGAAGGAGAGAGAAGAGAATTTCTTCCAACTCTCTCTTTGTATCAGTACTGCATTTCTGGTGGGAGCTGTTTCTCTTCCATGATCCCAGGGAGTATCCACTCCTCTTTGGCTTCAGCTTAACTGGGTTCCAGTACCACTATTTTCTTGTCTTTCACTTCAGCCCTAGAGGTGGTAAGAGCTTCCTGATACTGCTACTGTCTGGGTGATGGCCTCACTATCCACTCCTTGTCTGTTCCTTAATCCCTATCCACATCCCTATAAAGAGTCCTTTCCTTAAAGTCTCTTTACTTAACCCAGCTGGGTTGACTTCAATTTCTGGCCAGGACTGTGACTGAAATATAATATAGACATCTATTTATCGACATAGAAAGATGTCTGACAGAAAGTAGATCAAAATATAAATAGCAGCTATCTTTAGGCAGTGGGATCAGATTATTTGGATTTTTTTTATGTTTCTCTGTATTTTTCAACTGTTCTACATTTGGTTATATACCTTGGGAGCATAAAAAGAAATAATACAATTAAAATACGACGTGGGAATAAATATGGTTTCAAGAAGTACTAGTGGTTTGGCTTCCCTTCATTACTGCCCGCCCCATCAGGAACAGATAAATTAAAAGTTGCATAGCCTGAAAGGTGTCCTGGTGGGGCAATGGAACCATAAACACTTATGAGTGCCCAGATTTTTTTTATTCTTGCTAGACTCCATTTTCTAGGAAAAAATATGTTTGATGAGCAAGTATTTACAATTTCACAATTAAAGACAATGCAGTTGCGCTATATTTAAAATGGATAACCAACAGGGATGTACTGTGTAGCACAGGGAACTCTGCTCAATATTCTGTAACAATCTAATTGGGAAAAGAATTTGAAAAAGAATAGATACATGTATATGTATAACTGAATCACTCTGTTGTACACCTGAAACTAACACAATGTTGTTAAGCAACTATATGCCAAGATAAAATAAAAAGTTAAAATAAATAAATAAATACATACATGCTATCATAACCATTAAAAAATGCAGTTGCACACATTTATAAGTGTATGTGTTTTACAGATTCATATTTCACTAGCACAAATCAAGATTTTGCTGCATTTTTAAATAATATTAATAATAGTTAACTCTTCCTAAAGACTTGGCATCTACAGGCTCTGTTTATAAGAATTGGAGGTATTTGTTAGTTTAATCCTAATAGGAAGACAAGTATTATTACTCCTATTTCATAGGTGAGCAAATTGACAAGCAATGAAGCCAAGTTATTTGTCCAAGATCATACAGTTTTTGCTTGCAGGTCCTGGAGGCAAGTCCAGGCATTAGAACCTATTTGATCCATTATACTCAATCATCACTCAGGTTGATAGATTACCTAAGAATTCTAAACTCTCTTAATCTTGTGAATATGTGCAAAGAACAACGGGGAGGGGGGCCTCATATTGGTTCACCACTTACTAGTGTGTAACCTAGCACACTTACAGATCAGAGCAACAAATTTCTCATCCATGCAATGGGGTATAATACCGCTTCTACCTACCCTAGAAGTTGTGATAATCTAATGGGAAATAAGCATGAGGCCCATCAAAGCTGTAAAGCAAAGCACAAATGTAAGGTGGTATTATCTTGCATCCTCCGTGTACCATCGTCATTAATACATGAAAGTCAAATGTAAAGAAAATAGCAATTATTTTGGTGAAGTATGGCTCTAAACTATTATAAGCTATCCAGTCTGTTCACAACGCCCAGCATAAAGCCACCACTGATTAATCAATACAAATCATGCAATGGTTTCAGTAAAATGTACTCTCCAGGGCACTCCCTTGACTCACATTCATTCATTACCTCGCTTTATTTGATTTGTTCCCAGCATTGGCCTGAAATGTGTTACTCTCAATCTTAAGTTATACAGTAAAACTTTTTGAAAAACTTAAAAGTTCAAACTATACATTCTCTATGCTCTGACATCAAAAGTTCAATGGAACCACTCAGTTTTCAGTTTCTCTGACTCAACATTTTGGAGTTTTGTAATTAATTATATTCCATGATTACTGATCAACAATTAGCTCAAAATGTTGCTGAGATGGTGAGTATGCTGAAGAAAGCAGAATTCAATGACTGAGACTAGTAGTAGGACACTAAATTTCTCTCTTGTTAATAATTAAAGTAGACAACTTATGTTTTTATTTATAGCTTCCAGAAATATCCGGCTCATTCCTGCGCACTGCTCTGTCAGGTAATCATCAGTGGGTTAGGATCTGACTTGGGCTGTTGTGTTTATTTTCCATACACACCTTCAAACGAAGCCATTAAATGCAGCCCAACCAAAGGTAAAAGCAAGTGAGGGCATCACCGTGTCTTTTCTGGAACTCTCCACCCAGCCAAATGCTTTGATGCATAAAGATATAAAGGATGAAAAGGGGTAAAATTTCAATTTACCTGTCTCAATTTCCCAGATGTATACAGAGTCATCTGCACATCCAACAATTAGAAAGTTCTCGACGGGATGCCATTTTATCATTTTCACAGGGAAAAGGTGCTTTCGGGCGCTCAGGAGGCACCTCCTCCCCTCAAGGTGAAGGAGAGCCACGGAATGGTCACTGCACACACAGCAAATTACCTGATGACTTCGTAGCTATGAAAAAAAAAATGGCATTCTTTGTAAGCTAATAGTCAAATGCTTTCTTTAAAATTAAATCAGATTTTCCCCCCTAGTAACATAAGTTTTTGTTAAAATCCCATTTACAAAATGACAGTTCTGCTTTCTCTAGCACCTCTCCACATAACACTGCACAGGGGAGCTTTACAAACCAAGTAGATTTTAAATTCAAAGACCTATTAGGAAGGTCAAAAGACACAAGTAAAGAGGAGAATTCCAGGCCAGATCTACTTATAAGATAAATGAAGGACTTGATCATCACTCAGCAGATTCAGGCAGCGAGGCAGACATCGGAAATAATGCAGAATAAAATAAACCCCAGAACTAATTTGTTGCCACAAAAAGAAGCTATTTGTAGACACAAGCTTAGGCCCAAGGGTATCATGAGCTGATATCTTCCACTTAGAGCCTCAAAATGTGATTTGGTGCTGTTCCCAGAACTATACAGATTCTAATCCAAACAGGAAACTCAGTGTAGACACAATCTAAAAGAGGTAAGCATTAGATAGTTCCAACTGAATGTACAGCTTCAAAGACACAGGGACCAAAAATAGTCTCACAGGACAAAGATCCTTAAGATACTTTCAAGAACGTCAGCATGTGGTTACCTTCAGCATAGTTTAGGACAAAGACTGTTCTTGCTGGGTACTGTTGAGGCTCATCTAGGAGAGGTTGACAGGGCAGCTTTGTGCCTCACCACGAGGTCCAGGCACTGATCAGCCCATCAGTGGGTATGGCTGGGGTGTGGTGAGAAGGGGCAGTGGGTAGTTCCTCTGCTATTTTTTTCTTTTCTAACCATCTTGCTATGTCGATGCTCCTACTTTGACTAAGGCACCCGGCCAGACTTTCGTCTGCTATGTTAAAAGCATCAGCTAGGGTTCCTGAACAATCTCCCAGTGCCCATCACTGACCTCTCTCTGTGGGGCATTGGAGAACTTGTTATTTTTCCTAATACTTGTAAAGGAGACTACAGATATTCTGAGGGGCGGAGGGGGGATCACAAAATGGCAGGTGTGATATATGGGGAGCCTGGACTTGTAGAATGGGGCACAGATGGCATTGCCCCCCAACTATTACCTCTTGGAGAACCTTCCTGACCCCCAGTCTCTAGAATAGACAGCCCAGTGTACTTCAGGAAACTCACACACACCTACAACACAAGAGAACACACATAACACGTGAACACAGATCCTATGGCCAGGAGTAGATGTATACTAGAGACCCACACTAGGCCAATCAGATTCTCTTTTCTAGGCGTTTGAAATTGTAAGGCTAAAAGAAATCATAGGAAGAGGCAAGAGAATGGAGCAATCACAGAAAAGCAGACCATTTTGGAGCAGTGGATTCAAAGAGTAACCTTGGTTTCTGAATTTAAGTTCCACTGTAGGTCCTTGCTCTAGTGCTTTGTCTTGGATGCCTAGGGATTGCCCCTTGTGCCCTTTCAATAAACTCCCTTTTTATTTGACTTTGAATGTGTCCTGATCCTTGGAGTTAAATCATCTATGACTGAGGCAGAAGTAAAAGGGGTCAGGAGTGGAACTGACTTGGACTACGGTCCTGGGGCTGAGAGAAAAAAAAATTTTTTGAAAAAGGGAGAACTTCAGGAATAAAAGATATATCAAGGTATCCCAAATCACCACATAGGTTTTTTTTTGGGGGGGGGGGGAGGGGTCACTTAACTTTGTTTTACTGTTTTGGTTAATCATTTCTGTTCCTGAAATACTGCTTTCATTTTTTCTTACTACAAAAATACAGTGCAAGTTTTCTCTGGTTTTACTTTGGAACTGATTTTTCATAACATTACTATGGAGAAATAATGTTTACAAGTCAATCAACTAGCTTATAAACTCAGAAAACTCAAAACTTGGCTGTCCATATTTTATCAAAGATATCAGCTTTATGAAAGCTGAATTTAAGCTGACATTGCATGAGAAAATTATACCTGAAAGTATTTCCTTTGCTCAGCACAAGGTAGATGCTCGTAAATTTGTTAAAGCTCGTCATTTGTTAAATAAATGAAAGAGTAAACAAAAATCTATTTAAGAAAAAGAAAGTGTAACTATCATTATTATTATTAAATTGTTGAAGGCAAAAGTTAATTTTAATTTACAGTTCCTACATATTTATTTTTCCATTGAGTGTCCATTACTTTTATTTAAAAAGAAAATTCCATTAAAAATTAAGATGTAGAACTAGGAAAAAAAAAAGAACAAACGTATAAGTACTTAAAGAGAATTAACTGACTTTTGTAAAGCCAAGAATTGATGAGACCTTTGCTTTAGAACCAAATTATCTGTATAAGCTGTAAAAATAATAAAATGCATAACATATAAGAAAGGAATTCATAAAAATCATCCAGTTATATTATGGTTTTTTCTTTTCTGTGGAAATATGGGTTATTTTTCCTTACATTTTTTAAACATTCTGAAATGTTATATGTATAACTTAAATTTATGTGTTATGTTTCACTCTTTATCTTAACTTACTTTGAAATTCTCTGGTGACATCAAAAGACTCGTTACTAAACCAGCTTGCAAAAAGAATTTATGCAAAATTTCTTCAGTAAAGATATCCCACAAGATGACCCATGAGTCCTGGTCCCCAGACACCAGCCAACTTTGGTCTAATTTTGAAGAGAGACCATGTGGATAAAGCAAGGAAGTAACACTGTGGTGATGGCCTTTGAGAACTTTCTGAGGAAGGGAACCTGGAAAACAACCAAACACCAAATAATAAAAAAGAGTTATTTTTGTTCAAGAAATAGTCCAGAGATTTTCTTTTATAAATTTTTAATGTAAGGAAACTACATATAATTAAAGGTAGGCAGTTGACTAAGAAAATTAATGAACAACCCTTGGATTCTCTCAAAAGGCAAGTGCCTATTATAAGCCAGGTCGTGCTTTTGATGGAGCACTAAATCTGGTTGTTCAAAGTCTATTAATTCTTTAAGGATGTTAGCAAGTTACCAATTCCAGTGCTATGAAATAGCAAACTCTGTTCTAAAAGAGTGAACAATTTATACATTTTGTCTCTATAAAAATAATCTCAGAACACTACTGCTGTCCTTTAAAACAGCATGACCAAGTCTAGTATAAAAGAAAAGCAAAGTTTCACGGAATATTTTTGCTTTAAAAGATATTACAGATTACCTAGTTCCACCATTTTGTTTTACAGATAAAAGTATCTGAGGCTCAGAGAGGTTAAGTGGCTTGAATCCAAGTGTGAAGAAACACAGCATAATATTTAAGAGCACAGCTTTGCTGTTAAACAAATCTGGCTTTGTTTTTCTCGGTCTATCACTTACTAGATGTGTCACTGTGGACAACTTGCCTTTTCCCTCTAAGCCACAGGTACTGCATCTGAAAAAGTGGGATAATAACAGCACTTACTTCACACAAGACTACTGTGTGGAATAAATAAAATAATGTCCATAATTTCTTAGCACTGGCACTTGGTAGGAACCTAGGTGTTTCATACCATAGCTGTATTAGAACACAGGCTTACTGACACCCAGTTTCCACACTGCTTCTTCCTTCATTATTAGCTAAACCTAAAAAAACTGGAGAGGACCACAGACCACAAACTCTCTTTATTTACACTGAAAATGAGTCCCAAAGAATCATTATTACTTCTATTCCGTCAGGTACCTTCTCACTTTATATCCACTAGCAAACCAAGATGAATATTAATTCAGATGCTAAAGATCAAATGTAGGTTTCTGCTTGTTTTCAGGATAAGATAAATCAGCCTAGATAAAATATGCTAAGGTCTTAAGCTTTTTTGCTAACTTTTAACAGCAGCCATTGAGATGTAAAGTGATGTATTACCTCTCCTTGCTTTATTGCTACTCACTCCTCTATTTCATTCAATCACTGAATCACTGAAAAGTTAGAACATTTAGTAAGTAGACAAAGTAAGCTGAGAACAGCAATAGGCAATGTAACAAGTTTCGTTTTTTGTTTTTTTTTTTTAATTGATATTTGGTCTGTCAGGACCTTGTAGTCTAGTAGGGTCCATACAATGAAAAGTGGTATACAAATTTACCTACACAGCCCCAAATCTCAATCACCTCCTATATTTCTTTCCTTTACATAAGACAACTTATTGCATAATGGTCTTTATTTAAGAGATTTTCACTGTTGCAGTGCACAAAGATATATAAGAACACATTTACATTTCATTACCAAAAAAATTAAAAATTAAAACAGGAAGATACCACTTTCTCCTGATTGGCAAATATTAAAAAATTGAATAGCACAGTAAGTTGGCTAAGGCTTGGGGGAAAAGGCATTCTCATACATCTGTGTTAGTGGACACACATGTATATTGATGTACTTTGGAGAACATTTTAAGATATATTTTCAAAATTAAAAATACACATAAAGGTTGATCTAGTAATTCTACTCCTGGAAATTAATACTATACATATACCTACATATATGTGCAAAGATAGTTAATTCTGCATTGTCTATAGTAGCCAAAGACAAGAAAAAACTTGAACACCCATCATAGGAGATTTTTTAAATTAGAATTCAATCATTATTAATCATTTAAAATTAAGTCATAAAGAATGTGCTCAAAATATTTTATTAAGGACATTTTAGTAAAGTGTGTAGAATGTGGTTCTATTTTTATAATATAATTAAAAGAATGTATACTGCTCTTTTGTTATATGCTTATATATGCATAGGAAATTTCAAAAAGTGTATAAAGAAACTTATTAGCACTTGCCTTTGGTGATCTTCCTGGAAGATCAAAGAAGGAGAGAAATGTATTTCTCATTGTATAACCTTCTGTTTGACTTTTAAAAAAAAACCTATATGTGCGTTTTACTTTAACATTAAAACATGCACAAATTTATTAGCAAATGCCTGTAATTTTCTTAAGCTTCAGCAATCTTCTTAGTATAGCTTATTAAAGTTGAAGCTTAGGTAAATTAAATAAATAGGGTCAAATAAAATTCAATGACCTTTTAGTAAAGAACCGCCTTCTAGAAGTCCTGCTTTGGCAGCATTCAAAGCCTGTGTAATGAAAATTGTCCCATCTTCACAGCCACATATTAGTTTATCAAGACTTGGAACATACTCTGATGAAGTGACAACCACAATTCCATTCTCATCTCTAAACCCAGAGAAGTAGTCAATAATACTTTGTGACATGGTATGATGCTTATCAAAATTATCTTGAAGGGTCCAGGTGGTAGTTATTGGTATCTCTAAAAGGAAAACACATAAGGGAAAATTTGGTTTATAAATTCATCATAGATATAGAAAATATTATCAAGGCACCATACTTTGGGGAACATGGAGACTCTTTTGCCATCCTAACAGTATGTTATAGGCAGAAAAGTTCTGCCATCCATTGCTTTCACTCCAAATGCTATTTTATTGATTCTTTCTCCCTCAAGGAGCCTCGGAAGAATAGATGTGTATTAGTGCATTCATTTTAGACTTAAATCAACTGAAAAGAACGGAGAAACTCTTTTGAATAGAGAAATTGGTTGAAAAGGGGTACAGGATATGGACATGACAAATTCAAAAATATGAATATGGTCTATCAGTCTATCCTATATTCATATTGTCAACATTCATTTCAAGTCAATAAAACATCATTCATGTTAAGTTGATGTTAATTTGAATTACACTTGTTGCATTGTTGTATAAGATCTATAAGCATCATGTTTATACTACTTTTATGTTAGCATCTAATGCATAGTGGTACATGAGAACTTTTTCTTGTTTGTTGACTCATATTACTCAACTTAGAAAAAAAAACACTGAGTTAATTATAAAGTAGTTCTCAGAAGACATGTGATTAGAAATAGAAATTGTCTTACCTTTAGGAGAACCATCAAACTTGGATACAGGAACATCAGGGATGTGCCACAAAGTAATTCTTCCTGAGACTTCTCCAGAGAAAAGTACCTTATAAAAAGGCTCTTTCCTTTCATTCATGTAGCCCATAACAAAGGGAAGGCTCTGGTCCAAATAAAAAAGTTAGCATTTATGTAGAAAAAATATCTTCAAAAAAATCTATATAATGGCAGCCACTGTTTTTAAATGAAGGAACAAGACTTCATAGATGAACTAAATTATTTCCATTTGTTTCCCACTGTTTAAAAAATTTCAAGTAATTAAGTGAAATAGTCCTCTTACTCAAAACAAAAAAGGTTTTATGAAATAAGAAGCAAAGTCATCAGCTAGATTTCAGAGAGCTAATAAGAATAGTTAACATTTATTGAACATGTTCAGTGTATGTATTACGTATACTGTTAGGGTCTTTGCATGTATTCAGTTAAGTAGTCCTCACAATAATCCTGTGAAGTTGGTACTATCATTTTCTTCATTTTACAGATGAATAATCTGAGAGGGAAGAGGTTAATTTGTTTAAGGTGATATAGATGGCAGTGGGCTTTTGAGTCCAGTAATTCTGACTCAAGAGCCCACGTCCTGATGACAGTGCTGTACTGTCCACTGAGGAGGTCTGATTTCTTTATGATCCCTTCAGTTCCAATTGTCAGTTAAAATAGCAACAGCTAATATTTGTGTGGTAATTTTGTGGTATTATTATGCTTTCTACTTTCTTTTGACCATTTTTCAGATTTAACATACTTGATTTTAAACTTCCCAAATGGCCACAAAGAAAAATGAATTCATAACTTACATAGATAGATAGATAGATAGATAGATAGGTAGATAGATACTAGTAAAAATAAATGTATAAGTTATAATTAACATAAATATATTTATATATATAAATATATAGTTTTGTTGTGGCACAGTATGAATATTGGGTACCAGAGCTCTTAAAGATACACTTTCACTAGTGAATGGGTTCAGAATCTCCCTAGTACCTCAGTGCAGTGTAGAGGTTCTTTGGGCAGACCTGTATATAGAGATTACACACAAGGGATCAAAATGATTAAGTGATTACAAAAACAAAAACAAAACCCTCTTTTGATGTACAAATAAAAGGCACCCTGAAAAGAAAGCCAACTGCTGGTGCTAGAATTAAAGAAGCCTAAGAAAGTGATAGTTTCTAGTCAGAAAGCACATGTTTGAAGGTCCAGACTTAGTTATTTTAGTGGAAAAATTCTATAACGTATCTCTAGAGAATATTAAGGGCCCAAATATTGCTACATTTAATCCTTACAACAAAGCTACATAGTAAATAAACTTTATTATTATTTCTGTTATAGAGATAAGGAAACTAAGACGAGAGGAGAATAAGAAACTAATTCAAGAGCAAGATATGTAATCCTCTATAGTCCCAAGAAATGAGA